>NC_064766.1:13795642-14029838 GCF_011397635.1 Epinephelus fuscoguttatus | reverse complement strand
TTTCAGACTCTCACACTCAATCACTTACAGCTGACGTCAGTTAAGTCAGTGAGGGTTCAGGGCTTGAGTCTTTAGGGGCCGGATTGGAATTGGGCCACTCATTCCTCTTTAAATTCATTCCGGTCTTTCTGCGCATGCTCGTTTCCTTGCCCTTCTGGTGCGATGACGTCTATAGCGCGCATAGCAACGGGCTGCATGGCAACGGGTTGAGCTAGAGCAGTCGGACTCGTTGCACTCACCGGTTTCCATTCGCCACAGCACGGTCTTCTGCCTCCTTTCTCCTGCTCAACAGATGAAGCATTAGCAGAACAAGGTTGTTGTCGTACTGCTGCTTTAAGAATATAAGCAAAACACGCCCGAAAAAGGCACTAATAACAGCGTCGTCAAGCATCTTGTTATCCGGAGCGAGGATTAGTGTTTTCTTCCGGTAAACGTAAACACGTAACATCCGCCCCGCCCCCTATCCAATCAGAAACCTTCCCTGCCCCAAACCTTGCGCAGACCTGAATAAAGGCGATTTAATATTTCCCATGTAAACTACCTGGAAACACTTTAATTCCGAATGATTTCATTCAGATTCATTTCATTCTGAATGAGAAGCCATCATGTAACCGTAGCCATTGAGATCAAAATAACATGTTTAAATCTGTTTTAAATAAATAAACAAACTATTGACACAACTGGAAAATACGTGTGTTTGTGTGTGTGTGTGTGTGTGTGTGTGTGCGCAGGGGTGGCCTTTAGAGATGTAGTAGTGTTGAGATGGAAATATTTGTCCAATCAATGACATACAAATCAGGATCATTTCCCACAGTGATACAAAACTCCATCCATCCATTTCCTGTCCAGCTCATCCTGCTTCATCACCAGCAGTAACACAGATAGACGACCATTGTTCCAGTGCACAACGTGTCCACAAACCTCAAGAGACACAAAGAAAAGAAATGGATAAATAGAAAACAAAATAAATCATAAAGCCACATACTGACATCATCATTTAGCCCTAAAGACCCCATGATTCAGTCATTTAAGATTTTATAAAATGCGTATTTATCTCTGAAGTACAATTGTTTGTTTTAATTTGGTTCAACACCATTTTAATAAATTGGTGTCACTGCTTCACTAGTTTAGTTTATTTAGTTTATCAAGGGACAGTGTGCAATAGCACTAATCATTTACAAGAGATGAGGAGATGGTTGCACCAGATTTAGCAATAACTGCTAATTTCCATCTGTAGTCCCAACATATAATTTACAGTATACACAGACCACAACCTAAAAAACAAAGAAACCTAAAATACAGATGAACAGAGGACAGCACAGAGACAGTACAGACATACAATTTCCACATTTAAAATAACCAAGTTGTTACAGTGCAGGGAGGAACAACTTACAAAGCACTAAAAGGCAGTCCAAGTAGCAGCTCCTGATATAAAGTGCAAGGCAGGAATGTGCATAGATAAAGTGCTGGTGTTGTTGTTGGTAGTCAACAAAGTGCTCATAGCAGCAAAAAAAGTTACAGAGTTGATTATAGTTTAGAGTACAACGATAAGAAACCTAAATACCAACGATGGTAATTCGGGATTACAGGGATGATTAAATACAAGCAATGGTAATATGACAGGAATATCTGTAACAGAGCTCAGATAAACAGCAGAAGAGAGAAACGCAAAACGAGACATAATGACAGAGAATCAGACAGGAAATCTGACAGCAGCACCTAGTGTTGGCAACATTGTTTACTCAGGAGCCATTTCTTTGTGGCAAGGCAGAAACTGCGATAATTCCTGTTGATTTTCAAATCACTGGGGAGTCTATTCCATTCTCCGATGGCCTTGATGGAGAAAGCAGATTGACCAAAGGATGACTTTCTTTGTGGGATTTTACAGTCTCCTCTCGTTGCAGATCTTAAAGCTCTTGTTCTCTGTTCAGAGCAGGGCAGTATTAGTAGTTGATTATTTTATGTACTAAGCAAATGTTTGATAATGTACTTACAAAAGTTCATGATGTTGAATTTCAAAACATGATCCATTTTTTAATGTGTTTTTTAAAGCTGAGATTTGAGTCAAGAGTAACCCCCAGGTATTTAAATTCCTCAACATTTTTTATCGTTTGTTCTTTTACAAGGTTAAAGGTTAATATTTGAGTTTTTAATATCACACTGTATCTGACATGCTGATGTGAAGGTTTCTGGAAGCATCTGAGTCCTTCTCTTGATAATCTCACTTTGCTTCATATTAAACAGTTTCACCTTTTGTTGGGAAAAATTCAAAGTGGAAGATTTTCTTCAAAGCTTCAAAGTGTCACAGGAGTTTAACAGCGGATAAAGAAACAATCACAGAAGGGTAGTTTGAGGCAGGTTTGTTTAACAACAGCTGTGAAGAGTTCATGTCTCATATGAAGAAACTCACTGTGTGCAGGGTGCTGTGATTATCATCTAGGGTTGTTTCCCCCAGGATTCAGTTCGGCAGAGAGCTCAGGGTTGTTGTCCTGAGGTTCAGAGCATTCAGCTGAAATAAAAAGCAAAGACGAATATTTTAGTTCACGCAGTTTTCAAAATGTCCAAATATCTTCAAACACCTAGTCCCTATTTACCTAGTCACTCAAGGTGATCAATTAATGTCTACCTCTTTCATTTTATTTTTATTTTCAGCATACAAACACAAATAAATAATCAATATATCACTAAAATATGAATTTGGCTCTTCTCGTCATAATGAGCCTTACGCGGCTTAAATTTCACTTTTGCAGTCTGAATAAAAGCATCAATTCATAGTCTGAACTCAAAATAATGACAATAAAGACTCAAATAAAGAGAAAATCAATCTGTTTCAGTCTCTCACCTTTCCTGTTTTTGTAAATGATGTATCCGATCACAGCGATGAGGACGAGAGCAAGAACAACCACTGCAGCAATGATGGGGACGGTCACGTCACTGGGTTTCTCTGTTGAGTGGAAAACAACAAAAAATAGTCACAACCTGAACAGATGAATTAAGAGGAATTATTAGGGTCCAGAAGTGGGCACATGCATTGGTTTAACACACATCTGAGCCTTGACATTATATAAAAACACTAGATGGAAGAAACTGACACCAAAACTATTGAAGGAAACAAAACGTCCCATTCACATTAAAATAAATGAACTGCAGGACTGTCACAGTAAACTAAATGTGTGTTTCCCACCTTCACTTCGGATAGAAGTCTTACCTCTGTTGGTCCTGATCACTGCTTTGTCCAGTTTGGTGACGATGACCTCCTTCACACCAGAGAGCTGGAACACACACTCGTACTTCTCCCAGTCTTCAGGTGGGACTGATGAAGCGTTCAGGTCACTGCTCATCTGAAAGGATCCATCGTGGTTGGGGAGGATCTCTCCATGGTCCACGTTCTCATGAATCTCCTCTCCATCTTTCCTCCAGAACATCATGGCTCTGTTTGGGTAGAAACCTGTAGCGTGGCAGCTGACTGGAGACGAGGGAGACTTCTGGAGGAGAGACACTGAGGGAAGGTCTGCAGACAGAGAGAGGAAGACAGTTCATGGGTTCTTTATCATTATCTACTGTACTTTATAATATAATTTCTCAAATATATAATGCATTTCAAATGCATTAGTAACACATGCACTATATATATGTATGCTGTGCAAATAAACCTCAGTGAAGTGTAACTGAGAGAAGAAGGCAGAGACAGAGGAGATAATACAGTTTTTCACAACTGCTAAAACACTAAACCCCATTCTCTGAACCAAAGTCTCAGTGGCCTAAAGTCATTTTTCAAATCTAGCACTCTTTTGGCCAAACCTTAAACACTGCTCAGGTACTTAGACTCAAGTTGCAAAACTCATCTGCTCTTTTTTGCTCAACCTTAAACACATTCTCAGTCACTAAACACATTTCACACCGTGATACACTTGTGTTGCAAAACTGTAAACACTGGCAGCAAAATGTGAACACAACTCATCACAGCTGTCATCTTTTACACACAACTCATAATTGAACACACACGTTTCTAATGATGTGATCAGTGCAAGTGGGCAGGATAAAAGTCAGTTCAGAGTGCACAGGTGGCGCACGTGCATCCATCTACAATGGATAGAAAGATGAGGAAAAGTGTGTGTGAGAGGTGGTGGACGAGGAGGAAGGGGATTTCGGGCAACGATTGCACACCACAACCTTGTTCATAGGATGACAATGAGAGAAGCAGGACAAAGAGTCTAACCCAATTTGAGCAGATTCTCTGTGGCCAGCATCATCAGGACATTCACAGAAGAGAACAGGTAATTGTGTCTTGTTGTACATCTGACATACAGAATACTATTTTTACTGGCTGTATATGTTGGTAGGTGCATTTCCCCCTTTGTAGAATTGAAAGACGACCAAACGAGGGTGGAAGGACTGCTCTTTTCTCCCAACCACAACAAGCACTCAGTGTTGACATGGTCCCCCAAAATAATGCCACTTGACTCCATGAAATCCAGCAGAGAGTGACTGAAGACAATGTCAACTTTGATGGAATCACCAGTGTGTCTCTGTCAACTACTGATTGTGTCCCCCAATGCAACAGACTTAGCATGAAACAAGTGTACAGAGTGCCCTCTACACACACTTTCAGCACTGATGCTTCCAGTACAATTCTATGCTCATAGTTCTCCACTGTCATGCAAATCTGGAGCCGTATAACACTGAAGATCTCTCTACATTTCTGGGTGGTCTACAGGATATTGTGGCTGCACATGAGCAGCTGGATCAGCAAGCAGTGCATCCTGTATACGTCATAGTTTGGGACAATGTGAGCTTTCACCGTGCTGTCCTGATACATGAGTGGTTCACCAACAACCAGCGCTTCAAGGTTTTCCTTCCACCTTACAGCCCCGTTCCTGAATCCAATAGAGGAGTTTTTCTCTGTGTGGTGGTAGAAGGTCTATGACCGACAGACCTACACCAGGGAAACTTTACTGGAGGCGATGGAACAGGCCTGTGATGATAACTGTGGAGTCTTGTCAAGGCTGGGTTTGGGCACACCAGAGGGTTTGTCCCCCGTTGTCTGGCAAGGGAAAATATTGCTTGTGATGTGAATAAAGTCCTCTGGCCAGACCCTGCACAAAGACATGATGTTGGACAATGAATCCCAGACAACTAACCCTGACCGAGACCATGATAATTTTTTGCTAAATGCATTTACAATAAACATTTTCTGTTGCGAACAGGCCCTGGATGCTGTTGCCTAAATTATTTTATGTAGTGTCTAAGGAATGCTCTGTGGTGAATATATTTTTACTCACTGTGTGTGTGTGATCTGAACACATTGTTTGGTTGTGAACACAGGATAACTGGTTTTGAGGTGCTAGTTTGACTGTGACTGAAAAGTCTGGGGTTTTGTGTTTAAGGTTTAGAGAAAATGGGTGGAGGTTTCAAGAAATGTCTTTTAGCAATTGAGAAAAACTGTAAGACAGATGAGGTAGGGCTGGGCGATATCTCGAGATTTTAATATATATCGATATATTTCTAAACGCGATATAATACAGGAGAATATCGCTTCTATTGATATAGTTCATTTTACATTAAAATGAAAATACATGGGCCGCAAGTTTGCACCTATTTCTCCTCTCCCTCTCCCTGTGTTCCTGTCTCACACACACAACCTCTCTGCTCCGCCTCCATCACTCTGTGACCACAACCCCTCCCCCTCCGCCTCCATTCTCACCTGCACAACATGGAGACGGAGTGCGCCGCAGACGAGAGAGAGAGCTGGTCAGTAAATGAAAAAACAATGGCTCAATAATTTGAAGATGGTTTGGTTTTAAAGTGTCAGATGACCAGCAGCGAAATGTTTTCTGTAAAGAATGTCGAAAACCGGTCTGGCGCGTATCTCCCACGAAGCAGAGCACCGTGGAGCTTCTGGGACGCTCCAGACCGGCTGCGCAGCGCTCGCTGTGGAAATGCAGCTATTCAAGAAAATGGGAGCGACTCGGACCACAAAGCTGTTTACTGTTAAAACTGTAACACAGTGTAATTTCTAATTAATTACAGTGTGTATTTTTGTCATGCAGGGAGGGGATTTGTTTTATTTTCTTCAAGGAGCATTTTTTCAGTTTTTTTGTTCAGTTTGTTTTAAACAGTTTGATATTGTGCAGAGTGACCTCTGTTAATAAAGGTGCCTGTATGACATTTGGCACGTGGCTTAAACTTATAACTGACCTTTTTTAAAGGGTTTGCCTCTGAAAAAAATTAAACTAACAGAGACGCTATGCCATAATGCTTTGTGGGAAACCCCAATTACGTCACAGAAAATATATTGATATATATATCAAATATCGCCATTCAGCTAAAAAAAAATACCGAGATATGACTTTTAGTCCATATTGCCCAGCCCTATGATGAAGAGAGGTGAGAAGGGGAGATAGATTTGAAAGGGAGGAGGACAGTGATTGTTACAAAGTCATTTGGCCAGGCCTTGCTCGTAAAAGAGATCATCTGATCTCAAGCAAATCTGCCTGGTAAAAATGGCAGAGAGAAAGGGAGAGTGGTAATCAGTCTGTGGGAGAGAGTGACAGGAAACAGAGTTCAGAGAGAGGGAGGCAGAGAGATGAAGAGAGGTGAGAACATTAGAGAAAAAGAAAATGTGTGTCTGTATATGTTGGCTCATATTCACTGTGATGTTCCTGTTGGTTAGAAACAGAGGAGACACATGAAGATTGTTATGTTCATGAAACTACATCAGGTCATGTGACTCTACCTTTTCTCAGCAGAGAGCTCCTCCCATAGTCCACATACTTCTTCAGCCAGTCAGGATAATACTGAGTGAGGTAGTATTTCCGATCTGCTATCAGAGCTTTGTCATTGTCCCACTTGTGTTTGGTGATGACAGCCTGTGGTTTAGGAGCGATCCATGTCTCTGTCTTCAGGTCCAATGATATGAAGTCTTCTCCATCATAACCAAACTGTAAATAGCCATTGATGTTTCCAGTCTCATCGTCCCACTCACAACCATACATCAACTGGACGATGTGGACACCTGAGAGAGAGAGACACACACACACACACACAGATGCAGAGAAAGAAAGACAGTGAGAGAGAGAGGCGGAGAGATTTTTTTGATTTTTATAGTTCCTTTATTTTACTATTTAGGACCCCGCATTTTGATCAGAAAAAGATCAAAAAGCACAGAGCAAATACAGTACATCTGTTAAAACCAATATTAAAATTCAAACTAAAACCAAAAAAGTCAATAAAAAAATAAATAAAACACATAGATGAGGTCGTGCAGATGGGGTTAGAGAGATGAGTCACATGAGATGATTAGAGAAAACCAGAGTGTTGTCAGTGACTGAACACAGTGTGTTGAAATGAGTCCAGGTCTTAGTGAACTGGTCCATGTCCTGCATCTGACTGGAATATTTAAAATCTATTTGGACCCTGGCCTTCACCATCCTGCTGAACAACAGCACTACATCTATATCCACCATGCCTTCCTCTTTCCTCTTCCTGCTCACATATACTGCCATCTTAGCCTGCCCCAGAATGAAGTTTAAAAGTTTGCACTTCCTTTCTGCTGCCTTTCTGTATTTAAACCCCAAGATAAAAACCTGTACAGAGAACTTTTCTCCAGCACTCCTGAAAAGACTCTTCAGGAGGGTGAACAGAGGAGTGAGACGTGTGCACTCACTGTAGCAGTGGAAGACTCTATACCACAGAACACACACCGGTCAGTGTGCCCTGGGGCGATGATGGAAAGAAAGGAGTTCACTGCTACTGTGCCATGCACTACCCTCCACTGCAGGTCTGCTGCTTTCTTTATAAAGACTCCTCCAGGAGGGCTTCACCTCATCGCCCAGCTGCAGGTGACCCCTCCATGGAGTGTCCACATGGTTCAAAGTCCTTTCATTGAGACACTTGACTATGACCATGTACAGGGCCTTGCCAGTGGCCTCCTGCAGGCTTAAAGTGCAGTGCTGTGCATTTAAAAACCAACCAGAGCAGTCTTTAAAAACCGGATGGACAGTGACAGAGGGAAATGGATCGTCAGTGCAGGGGACAATAAAACCTTGGGAGTGCCGGCTCAGTAGGAGGTGTTGGTGTCCAGTCAGGCAGCCTCTCCAGTGCTCCAGCAGTCTGCCCATGCTCCTCATGGACCGGATCCCTACACCAGCTGCCAGGGCAGCTGCATCTTGTAGTCCAGCTCCAGTCGGGTGAACCACAGAGCCCAGAGTCGTGATCCTGGCCTGACAGAAGATGTCCCTCAGGGGTGCTGAGCTGTTCTCCATAAACCACAGGCTCCTGGAGCAGCCAGTGAAGGGAGACTGTGTTCTTCTACCTCGCTATCAACTTCCACACAGTGAAGGCTCCCCCGGTAGAAGGGTGGCAAGGTATGGAGGTCTGCCGTGCTGAGGTCCATGAGGAACAGATGATGTTTCAGACCCAGGCCAGCAAACCACTGGAGGATCACATGGGCCAGCGGTCTCCAGACCAGGTTCTTGGGGCCGTACAGCAGTCGCTGGATAAACTGCAGCCGGAAAGCCACTCCCCTACTGGCCAAGTTGACGAGTCCTTGACCGCCCTCCTCTTTAGGGAGGAAGAGGACAGCTTGAGGGATCCAATGAAGTTTGTGCCAGAGAAAATTGACTAACATAGTCTGTATTTTCAAAAGTAGGTTAGGAGGAGGTCTACATAGGCCAGTCTGTGCCACAGAAGGGATGACACCAAGTTGTTAATGATGAGTGCCCTCCCTCTGTATGACATGCTCGGTAGCAGCCATCTCCACTTCCTGAGCCTGCCTTCCATCTTTTCTAGCACATTGTCCCAATTCTTGTTTAAAACACTCTCCTCGCCTAAGAACACCCCAAGGTATTTTATGCCCCGTCTTCCATGTCAGTCCTTCTGGTAAAACCAGGTTGGTTGTGGGCTTGTTGCTGATCATTACTGCTTCGCTCTTGCTCCAGTTCACCTTTGCTGATGACATCTCATTAAACAGTCCAATGTTCCTTTTTATTGTCTCAGTGTCTTTTTGTGTGTTTACCATTAAAATGACATCATCAGCATAGGCAGACAGTTTAAATACAGCAGGACATCCATTAAAAACAACACCACTGATATCTTTTCTTAGCTTGTGGAGCAGAGGCTCTATGGCTAGGGAGTATAGCATCCCTGATAGGGAGCCTCCCTGCCGAACCCCCCTCTCCACATTAAAAGGAGCAGCCAGGCCACCATTAATCTTCAGTATGCCCGCAATGTCACAGTACAGTACCTGGATCTTAGCTATGAAACCTGGGTTGAACCCAAAAGCAGCCAGCGCCTGCCAGAGGTACTGGTGTTCAACCCGGTCAAAAGCTTTTTCCTGGTCTATGGAAATCAGACCAGTATCTGTGCCTAATGAGCTAGAGACGTCCAAAACATGCCTAATTAAAGTGATGTTATCACTTATGGACCTGCCGGGCACACAGTAGGTTTGGTCCACATGGATGACCTCACTCACAACCTCCCTCAGTCTCAGGGCCAGGGGCTTGGATAGGATTTTGTAATCTCCACACAGCAGAGAAACCGGTCTCCAGTTCTTTAGGAGCTGCAGGTCTCCTTTCTTGGGGAGCATGGTGATCACAGCTCTCCTGCAGCTCAGTGGTAGCTGTCCCCAGTTCAGACTGTCCTGGAAAACCTCCAGCATGTCTTTACCAAGGACCGACCAGAAGGACTTGTAGAACTCCACAGGGAGCCCATCAATGCCTGGAGCCTTCTCATTGGCCAGGCTCATGAGGGCTGTGTGTAGTTCACTGACGGTCAGCTCGGAGTCCAGGGCTGTATTGAAGGCAGCGTCCACTTGGGGCAGGTTGTTAAAAAACAGTCCACCTAGCTCTGGGTTATCCATAAACTCATTTGAGTATAGTTCTCTGTAAAACTGTGTGGCGTACCTCCTCACAGTTTGGCTAATACCCCCATACCCCCATTACTGGACCCAGACACCCCACACCAATGTAGAATGGTTTTGCCAAGTGGGTCTAATAAGGCACACCTCTTTATAAATGGGTTTCATGCTCTATTTTATCTATTATCCAACGGCAAACTAACGTCACCCGGAGTCACATGCAGTGCACTCGGGATCATTTGGTCTTGCCATGATCTGAGAAAGTCCCTATTTGCGTAGAATATTAACTTGACTTTTGACACTTTCACTTAGTTCCGATGTCATGTTTCCTACCAGAACAATGCTACCGAGCAAACAATGATCTGCTGGAAACTACAAGCACAGCCACATTAATAAAAGGTGAACATTGAATGCAAGTTTAGTTACATGAATGACAGCCAGATGAGTACATCAGATCTACTTGTGCATCATCTCAAGGAAATATGACCTTTTGGCCAAAGGAGTTGTGGTTATGTTGCAGGATCTTACTTGTTTCTTCACTGTAATGTGTAGGGTGAAAGATCAATATGAAGGTAAACCATGGATTACAAAAGGTCTGCAAAAGGCATGTAATAAGAAACTGTACAAAACTGTACAAAAAGTTTTTACAGCAGAGAACTAGTGATAGTGAGGAAAAATATAAGCGCTATAAGAACAAACTACTATTATGAGGACTCAAAAAAAGGAATACTATAGTAAAATATTGGAGGACAGTAAAAATAACATACAAAAAACTTGGAAGGTAATCAATTATATTATACATAATAAAAGTAATAATTCAGAACTTCCAGATTTCTTTATAAATAAAGTTAATAATAAAGTGGATGATTTAAGAAATATTGTTGATGAGTTCAATGACTACTTTGTAAATGTTGGAGCTTCTTTGGCAAAAGAGATTACTGTATCTGATGACAACAAATATATGTTTAATAATTTGATTAATACTAATGCTAGTTCTATGTTTTTAAGTGGGGTACATGAAACTGATATTATTGAAATTGTAAGAAAATTAAAAAATAAGAGATCACTTGACATCCATTCCATTGATACTGTAATTATTAAAGATGTTATTGATTATATTGTCAGACCCTTGACCTATGTTTGTAATCTGTCTTTCAAAAGGAATCTTTCCTAACAACATGAAGATAGCAAAGGTGATCCCAATTCATAAAAATGGAAATAACACTATATGGAAAATTACAGACCAATATCACTTTTGCAATTTTCTAAAATTTTAGAGAAACTGTTTGTGAAACAATTAAATTTGTTCATTCATAAAATAAATTATTAAGTGAAAATCAATATGGATTCAGAGAAAGCAGAACCACTGCACAAATGGTAGAAAAAACAAAATGAAAATGGTGAGTGTTCTGCATTGGTCTGTAATCTGCAGAACTCACAGACAGTTATTGAAGAAATTAGAGATGTAAAAGTTCATTCTTGGCTGTCCATTTTCAATAACTTTTAAGTGTCTTTTGATTATTTTTGAGTCCGTGACGCACTGAGAACAGAAACAGTCACTCATCCAGGCGTGATTGGTCAATACTGTTCATTCTTTATATCAATGACATCTGCAGATCCACACAGAAAAAACCGGTGAAAAAACAAAAATATGCGATCGATCGCTGTAGCCTCTGTATACCAGGAAAAATATATAAAAGAAACGATCTCACCCAGGGACCGCGCAGTCAGTCAGGAAAGTAATCCATCGGTTAGGTCCTGGGCACACGCTCCGTCCTCTGAGGTCGAGATGTCAGCTGGGATGGGCTCCGTGAAAGGACGGGTTTTTAAGGTAACCACTGATGGGTTTCTTTCTAATGGTCTTTTTAATTTACTTAATGTCCACAGCTCGTTACTTTACTTATACAATAAATTATCTTTAAATATTAAGAAAACAAAATTTATGGTTTTTGGGAATCCAAATGAAAGTGATTGTAATGTTAAATTAAAAATCTGTAATGTTGACATCGAAAGAGTTTCTGAGACTAAATTCCTTGGGGTTGTCATTGATCAAAAGCTAACATGGAAACAACACATTGAATATATTAAAGGGAAATCTCAAAATCACTTGCAATCCTGTATAAATCCAGAAATGTATTGAATTCCATGGCTTTACATTTGATCTACTACTCATTGATTGTTCCCTATATATCTTACTGTGTGGAATTGTGGGGATCCACCTTTAAAACCACCATAAATTCAATAATAAAACTGCAAAAACGAGTTATACGTATTATCAATAAGGCTGATTATTATGCCCGCACAGAAATACTTTTTCTAAATTCCCATGTTATGAAATTTAATGATCTGTTTTATTATAAAATAATGCAAATTATGTTTAGAGCAAAATCAGAAATGCTCCCTGACTCAATACAGAGGTTCTTTTCAATTCAGGACAGTCCTTATAATCTTAGAGGTGCTTGCAAGTTTACTGTACAAAAAGCTAAAAAAGGTATGAAAAGGAGATGTGTCTCCATTATTGGCGTTAAATTCTGGAATGATGCCAACATAAATTTAAAAACATGTCATTCTCTTTTGGTTTTTAAGAAAATGGTTTGTAAAGCTATTTTTGAAGCTTATAAGTGCGATTAATTATCTGTTGTTGTGGTTTCTGTGTTTTTTGGAGGTTGGTAGGCTAAAAAGTTGATAATATAGGATAGGCTCTTATAAGCAGTCTGCTTCTGCCTATGCCTTTTCAGTCAATATTCAACACATGATTCTTGATTTTGTGATTTTGTGTGAAATGTCAATACTGTGTACAATGTTTGGTGTTGTCATGACTGAATAAACTACTACTACTAATAATAATAAATAATACATGTTTGGTATACAATATAGCCTACCATGTGTGTTTTTTCTGAACCACCTTCAAATGTATTTATTGTTAATTCTAGGTTTACATAAAAGATGTGATTTTCAGTGTTGCCTTTGAAGGCTACAACATGACGTTATCTTGCGTTACGTTTATGAAGTAGGCCTAACTGGATTTATACAGCTGCTGCTTTATTGCTTAATTTAAAATAAAGTATCTCCACGTGAGTATATGAATATTGGCTTTATCGGCCTGTAGCACAACAATAAACGTTAGGTTTATGAATTAAGTGGATTTAAAATCGCTGGTTTTTGTATTGAAAAGCAGTGAGATTGTAAAATGTTCCTCAGTGCATGGACAGTGTGGTCACAAGTTGATCTGGCTACCTCCCAGTTTGAAGACATAGCTGGCTGTATGTTGTCGGATTTTTAATGGATCTGTTGGTGAAGTGGTGTTGTCATGGTGGTGCACCACGTTACTTGTGCACTTTTAATTTATTTTCCCATAATGAAGCAGGTTTGAATCCCGTGAAAATATTCCTTTTTACCTTTCACAAGGCTCAACAGTTCTTTAATATGGCACATGTTTATTTAGGCAGGCACCAGAGACGAAACTGTGTAGGCCTATTTAGAAAATTTATTAGAGATAGGAGTTAGATTTACAGGAAAAGCAACTTGGCCTCTTCCTGTTTTCGACATTCCGTCATAACAAGTGTGATTCAAACCGCGACTGAGTGTCGGTCCGTGACTGGGTTCCTCCAACAAGAGTCCACTGATGGATCCGGTCGGCTATGTTTTGATATTGTTATGAAAAACTCAATAATGAGGCCTTCGCGAGGACAGCTACGTGTTCTCTTCCTGGTTGAAAACAGCTGTTGTCACTACGACAACCACAGACGCATTCGGCTGAAGGTCGCCAGTTAACAGGGTCGCGAGTAAATCCGAAACACCGGCAAAAGTTTGACAACATGTCGCCTCGTCAGTTTCTGCAGCTCCTCCTCCTTCACTCCGACACTGGGCATGATGCCCGCTGCCACACACACACCAACCGACAAAAAACTCACAAACTACACTAAAACATAAACAACAAACAAACAAACAAACAAACGTTTGGAAAACACACTCACCACCGTCGATCACTCCACACTCGCTCACGCTGATGCATGCGCACAGAGAGAGAGAGAGAGAGAGAGACATGTTTACTAAAACAGAGGATGAAAATATAAACAACATTTTATCAGTAGAAAGTGAAACATAAACAAACCTCCAGTTTGGTTGAAGCGCTGCTTTATTATTTCAATGCCGGCTTTGAAGGCCGGCTGGAAACGCAGAAAGCTCTCAGTCTCCCTCTGCCAGTACTGAGGATCATCCTCTGTGACTCTGCTCATCCAGTCCTGTTTGGGTTCCATCTGGTTGGGAGGATCTCTCCATGGTCCACGTTCTCATCAACTCCTCTCCATCTTTCCTCCAGAACATCATGGCGCTGTTTGGGACTTAGAAACCTGTAGCGTGGCAGCTGACTGGAGAGTGAGACTTCTGGAGGAGAGACACTGAGGAAGGTTTTATACATCACTGAACAATGTTAGAAAGACAGTTCATGGGTTTCTTTATCATTATCTACTGTATTTTATAATATAATTTCTCAAATATATAATGTGCAATTTCTGACTGCATTACAGTAACACATGCTCTTTATATATATGTATGTCATTTTCATAATCAAACTTACCGTGAAGTGTAACTGAGAAAAGAAGGGAGAGACAGAGGAGATAATACAGATGAGGAGAGGTGGGAAGGGGAGAGAGATTTGAAAGGGAGGAGGACAGTGATTGTTACAAAGACATTAAAGATAGAAAGATAAATGAAGACAAAAAGAAAGATGGCAGAGAGAAAGAGAGAGTGGTGATCAGTCTGTGGGAGAGAGTGACAGAAAACAGAGTTCAGAGAGAGGGAGGCAGAGAGATGAAGAGAGGTGAGAACATTAGAGAAAAAGAAAATGTGTGTCTGTATATGTTGGCTCATATTCACTGTGATGTTCCTGTTGGTTAGAAACAGAGGAGACACATGAAGATTGTTATGTTCATGAAACTACATCAGGTCATGTGACTCTACCTTTTCTCAGCAGAGAGCTCCTCCCATAGTCCACATACTTCTTCAGCCAGTCAGGACAACGCTGAGTGAGGTCGTGTTTCCACTGTGCTATCCTAACTTTGTCATTGTCCCACTTGTGTTTGGTGATGACAGCCTGTGGTTTAGGAGCGATCCATGTCTCTGTCTTCAGGTCCAATGATATGAAGTCTTCTCCATCATAACCCTGCTGATTAAAACCATTGATGTTTCCAGTCTCATCGTCCCACTCACAACCAAACATCACCTGGGCAATGTGGACACCTGAGAGACAGAGAGAGAGAGAGAGAGACAGACAGACAGACAGACAGACCGACAGACCGACAGAGAGACATGTTTACTAAAACAGAGGATGAAAATATAAACATCATTTTATCAGTAGAAAGTGAAACATAAACAAACCTCCAGTTTGGTTGAAGCGCTGCTTTGCAATTTCAATGTTGGATTTGAAGATCTGCTGGGCACCCAGACAGCTCTCAGTCTCCCTCTGCCAGTACTGAGGATCATCCTCTGTGACTCTGCTCATCCAGTCCTGTTTGGGTTCTGCTCTCCTGGTGTTACTGTCATAACGAACCACTTTAACTTCATCAACCAACCCAACAACCACAAACTCTGGGAAGTTTGGGACTTGAGAAGAGGCAGTGTAGAAATACTTCAGAGAGTGAGTCACTGTGAGAAGAGTAATCATTTCAGTTTTCAGAGTTACAGTTTTATACATCACTGAACAATGTTATTTTCCTCTAAACATTATTTTCATACAACATTTCCTCCACCATGAACTGATGTTTATTTGCTCTTAATTCTGTGTAAAGCTGTCAGACCAAACCTGTTCTGCAAATCTGTCCAAGAATAAAGCTGTTCCCTGTTATTACATCACACACGTAAACAGTATCGCCCGCAGACACTGGATTGTTGAGACCAATAGTGAAAACAAAACTCAGTACGGACGTACATTATTAAAGCAGATGAGTATTTCAGTATGTGGAGTCAGACTTTGTTATCCTCTGGAAAATGGTTTAAAGTATATTTTAAATATTATACAATTTCAGAAAATATAGTATATAGGTCAAACTATGAGCTAAAATGATATGAAGCTAATATTTATGTTCAGTAGGTTGTTATTGATTATGTTTGTTTTTCTGTGTGCAGGAAAAGTATCAATATTACCTCACTGTGTGGGAGTTAATATTTTGTGTTAAACTTAGGCTGTAAAAAAAATCTTCACTTACTTGCCGAGGCGCCATGTAAGCTCAGGAAAAGTAGGCCTAGATAAATCCAGGCTTTCATTGTGAGTTGTCGCATCTAAAGCTTTGATAAAATACCGAGTTTAATGTTTGTTTACTGACACAAACACACACCAACTCATCACCTCGAGCACCGGGGCTGAAGAGCGGGAAAGAAGAAGGAGGAGGGGACTGATATCGACCTCCATCTGAGCCAATGGGAATTTAGGCTGAGCATCAATGTCACTATAACTCTGCTGAGCGTCACTTGTTACTCGGTAAAACTTTATGAAATAGGACCTGAATGAAAGTGAAAATACGGTGATGTTATTTCAGCCTGTGTAAAAGGATAGAGAGACATCAGACATGCGGGGCTTTATTGTGTTTTCTCCACTTTGTTGACATATGAAAGGAGTATTAAACCTTCTGCTGCTCACATCTTGTATCATGATGTGTGGGCTGATGTGATGTTAATGTGCAGACATGTATTAAATCTTCTGGGAGGTCAGAGGTCACTGTCAGCTCCAGATACTCTGCAGTTTGTGGGGATGCAGTAGTGTCTTATTGTTCTCTTGTTCTGTGTGGCTGCCCTGCTGGGATTTAAAACAGTCCTGATCAAAAATATCGACGACAAACAGCAAATCCAAGCGTGATGATTTCACTGATAGCTTCTCAGTGTGGACTATTATTATCTGTGTGCAATCAGACCATCTAGTTATTAAATGAGATGGAGGGGAACATCTTGTATCCCTATTGAAGTCCTGTACAGTAAGGTGTTTATGTATGTTAGGACGTTAAGGTATTATATTTAGTTTCAGTACAGGCCTACACACTGGTCTTGGCTCACATTCTTCCCACTATCAGCACACAAAATATAATGAAACACAAGATAGTTTCCATGACATCATATTTTACCTCAGTGTTTGACTTTGAAATGAACACAAGAAGCAAAGAGATCAAGCCAAAGCAGAAAGAGAGTCAGAGAGCTTCTTAATCACAAACATCAGATCAGGTCAGCTCTGTCCGACAGGCTAAATGCTCCTGAACTGATTTGGAGCTGTGGACGCTGAAAAGTGCTCCAACAAGAGAAATGTAACACCTCTGTTGATGTTTGAACACCTGATGCTGTTTTTCATTTTGCTTGATCCTTTTGTTGCCTTCACAGAAAAGTCAGCAGTGTGACAGCGCCCCCTGTGCCAATGAACAGCCTCACTGCTCCCTGAAACCTAAACAAACACCTTTGACAAAGCTGACTTCAGGAAAAATCATTTCATGTTTTAACACAACTCTGAACCTCCAACAAACAACAAATAAACAACTGCTCAGACAACTCTGTTCCCCCATTCCCCCCAGTTGTATATTTTATAAGGTGAAATGAGGGCAGGATATTCCCGCCTTTAACAGTCATTGTGAAAGGGGCTTATGAGTCAGATTCACCCCTCGCTCCTCCACAGCTCCACCCTCTCAACCAAATATGCTCACTTCTGGCTCCAAAAACCCAAGATGGCCACGGCTAAAATGCCAGCCTCAAGGCTTCAAAGCAGGAGTCCACAAACCAATGGGTGATGTCACCGTGGCTACGTCCATTACTTTAAACAGTCTATGGATCAAAACAGTCATTGTTATTACTCTGACTCATATTGTACTCACTGCTGTAGTGAATTTAATAGTAGAAATAAACAATTCCTCATTTTTCTGGGGACCCCCAGGAACCCCCTCAAAGACACCTGGGACAGAACATCTCAAAGAAAAGTGACTAATAAACAGAAGCCATGAAAAAGAAGCTTTTTGGGAAATTTAAGAAAAAAGTGATTAAAATAAATTTCAATAAACAGTTAAATATAAATATTCTCACATCTATTTTCTCATCAAGTAAAATCATGTTGTCATTATCTCACTATTTGTTTAATGTCTTGATCTCCAACTGATGTTTTCTCTCGCTTATCTTTCTCAAGAGCCTTTTCCCTGGATTATTTTTTAAATTTGCAACACAGGGATTTCCGCTCAAATCTGGAGATTTGCCAATTAAATTATGGTCATTGTCAGAATGAAATACAAAGTCAGACATTGTACTCGTGTACTTGAGAACTTCTACAGTGGTTATAGTTTCTTTTAAACGGATATGTTACCGAAACTTCACATTTTTAACTTGTGAAAAATACCTTTGTTCATATGTCACACAGGTATATACATGACATTCTATATTATACATTACATCTCTATATTACTACAAACATTAGTACCATTACTTAATCATATTATATATTGGTCTGGTGTTTACTGTTAACAGAGTCTCATTGACTCTGCTACCTTTAATCCCATCACTGCTGCTTTACCTTGTTTTTTTGTTTTGGTTTGTTTGGTTGTTTTTTGGTCTCCAAACACTCTTGTATAGTTTTCTATAATCTTATTTTAGTTCCATGTACTTCTTATTTCTTTCTGATACTGTCTCTATATATCTGTACAACTTCTGTCCCTGTGCAGCTGCAACAACTGAATTTCCCTGCTGGGTATCAAGAAAGGTTTTTATCTTATCTTTCCTCTTTATAACAGCTACAGGTCAGGGGTCACGTTCATTAAGGCTCTGAGAGAATAGTTAATACAGTATTCATAGGGCTGTTACATAAAATAGTAAGTGTATGTGTCCATTTACAAAAAGACTGAGACCTCTGGAATATCATTAGTTTTATTGAACAACAAAACAAGAATAAAAGAGATGTCATTCATTGCTGTTCAATGTCTGCAAAAACAAAAGAGAAAGAAACTGCCACATGTCACTGTGATATAAATGATTTTCTAAGTCATTATATGAATGCTAAGAAAGTTATTAATGGAAACATCCCACAGTTAGATTATTACTATCATTCCTGTGTGCTGTGCTGTTCTTTTATATATTATTTAAATATAACAACTGAGCAAAATTATCACAGTCACCAAAAAACAGAAATTTGGGAATCTTTGGCACTTTATTGAAAAGCAAAACTTGAGTACAAAAAAACGCAAGAAATAATTTGGAGCATTGCCATTCAGTTTCTTTATTTCCAAAAAACTAAGACAGAAAATGTCCTTTGTCCCCAGATATTAGCAGGAAATATTTACAAAAAGATTTCCATCAGCTCTCAGTTTCCTTTTCATCCCTCTTCTCAAGACACTACACACAAGTCTCTATATTTTGAACACTCTTTTCCAATACAAATCTCACTGTTTCCACATGGAACACACAACCAATCAAAGTGCTAAACACTCAAGTCTGTTGAGCAATTTACAATCAGAGCATGAGGAATACAAAGGGCCAAAGGAGAGCTCCTGGTTTGGAGAACAATGGATGGATTCGAAGGGAGAGGTGTCCAGAGAGGCAGAGGAGTACAGGTGAGAGGAGGGAGAGAAGGGAGAGGGGAACAACCAGGAGGAGGAGGGCAAGGTCGAGCAGGGGGAGGGCAAAGAGGAGGAGGAGGAGTAGGAGGAAGAGGTGGACAAGGAGGAGGACAAGATGGGGGGAGAGGAGGCCAAGGCCGGGGGAGGAAGAGGAGGACAAAGAGGAAGAAGGAGAGCCACCATCTCAGATGAGATTCGGGCCACGATAATCGATCATGTCCTCAGCCATGGTTTGACGATGAGGGGGGCTGGTCTGAGGGTCCAACCAAACCTCAGCCGCTTCACTGTGGCATCCATCGTAAGGACGTTCAGAAATGAGGATAGGTAAGAAATACTACTCACTCGACTTTACTGTATGTAGTACTGCATACTGTATCAATACAGCACTCAATGATTACTGTAGAATATAGTTTTGTAAGTGGACCATTGTACTGTGCTGTAAACAAAGCATGTTCTACAGTATGGCACATACGTATGAGATTGGGAACTGCATTCCTACTTCGTCTATACAATACGTAATGTATGTTGCTGTATCTGTATCTTTTGCAGAAATGAAAGATTACCACAAGCAGGTGGGAGGGCACGTGTGTTCACGGCTCAGCAGGAGACTGCCATTGTGAACATGGTTGTGGAGAACAACGCTATCACCCTAAAACAAATCCAAAGAAAGATGATTGAAGACCAAGTGGTGTTCCAGACCATCAGCTCTGTCAGCCTCAGCACACTGGACCGTGTCCAATGCAGTACGCATGAAGCAAGTGTATAGGGTGCCCTTTGAAAGGAATTGGGCCAGGGTCAAGGAGCTGCGCCATGACTATGTGCAAGTAAGTCCTATATCCAGCACTGACACATTACTGTATTGCACCTGGAATACTGTATGATGCAGTTACAGTGTTTCTTTACATTGTCTCGCACGATCATGTATTGACTGCTCTAGGTCCATGTCTGATACTGTCATGCTGTCTGTTTCAGAGAGTTCTGGGGCTAGATGCAGCCGCCGAGATCCATGAATTCCTCTACATTGACGAGGCAGGGTTCAACCTGGTGAAAAGAAGGCGTCGGGGAAGGAATCTAATCGGCCAGCCTGCCATTGTTGAGGTCCCTGGACAGCGTGGAGGTAACATCACCATGTGTGCGGCGATGAATCACCATGGTATCCTCCATCGCCATGCCACCTTCGGTCCCTACAATAGTACACTGCTCCTGGCATTCCTGGACACACTCCATAACCACCTCATCCCACCTGACGACCAGTTCTTTGGGCCACAGTAGCTGGCTGGTAGTAGTATCTACAGTTTTCTGCTGTATTTCTCCCACCATACTCCCACTTCCTGAACCCCACTGAGGAGTTCTTCTCCGCATGGCGATGGAAGGTGTATGAGCTCAACCCCCAGCAGTGCGTTGCGCTGCTCCAGGCAATGGAGGAGGCCTGTGACGATGTCCCAGCTGAGGCCTGCCAAGGCTTCATGCGACATTCAAGGCATTACTTTCCCCGCTGCCTGGCGAGGGAAAACATTGCCTGTGATGTGGATGAGGTCCTGTGGCCAGACAGGAACCAAAGGCACGATGTGGCACACCAGTAAATCTGTTTTGATGGTTGTGGCTGTATTTGTTTGATTTTGGATGAAAAATTCAAAAAAATTCTGTTCCTGCAAATGTGTTGTTTTATATTTGAATATACCACAAAACATTATACTGTAATCCAGTATTTTACAAAATGGGCAAGTGTGACAGCATGAACATGCAAATGTATAATTCTGAGTGTTTTCCATTCAGACAGTAGTGTTTTCCATGTTGCACTGCAATGTTCAATTGGTGCTACAAGTGTCTACTCATATGATGGCTGTGTGTGTCATTTGAACACAAAGTTCCATTTTGAGAAGATGTTGAACTTGTTTTGAAGGCAGAGTGTTGTTTTGCAAGAGTAGTGTTGAGTTTAGCAGTTTGTGTGTGTGTGTGTGTGTGTGTGTGTGTGTGTGTGTGTGTGTGTGTGTGTGTGTGTGTGTGTGTGTAGAGTTTTGAGAAAAGGAGGTCTTCCTCCAAAAAACGTGTTTAAGCAATAGAGAAAAACTGTAACCAGCAAAATAAGTATGGCATATTGCCTTTGACTAACATTATATTGATATGATGAACTTATACTGCGAGTCTCACAATGTGACTATTGCACAAGAACACATTGCGATGGTGATGCTCTAATGATATTGTGCAGCCCTAAATTGAATTGAATTCTATGGTTCATCGTAGAAAAATAACCAGTTTTTGGATTGGATTTATGACTCCTGGACCATTTTTGCTCTGCATAGGAGTGACCCCCATCAAGTTGTTGGAAGTGACTATGTAACTTCTACTTTAAGTACATTTTAAACAAACTACTTTTTACTTTTACTTGAGTAGATTTTTAGATGGGTAGCTTTACTTGTACTTAAGTAGAATTTCATCAAAGTAAAGTACTTTTACTTGAGTAGAATTTTTCAGTACTTTTTCCACCTCTGCTGAAATCGCTTGTGCTGTCATGGATCCCACTCATTTATACTCATACCACAAGGTGAAATCAATCATCAGTAACGAGTTGAGAGTGTTGGAAAAGCAATTACAAGGGCCTTTGACATGATCTAAACATTAAATATTGTTCAGCAGTTTCCATAAAACTGTGCATTAAGAGAAATGCAAGTTTAACTTATTATTTTGAGCAGTTGTATACATTGATAGTTAGATCATTGTAATGAAATGAATAGACAGTCATCTCTGATGTAATGTGTGAATTGCATTTTGAAATGGTAATACTTTGATGTTAAGTTGTGTCATTTTGAACAGGTGATTTTAGTTCAATGAACAAATGATCTTAGGTTAATGTGTATAGTATCCAAGCAATTGGAAAAAGTGTTAGGAGTTTTGAAAAAATGTGCATTTTGATCATTAGTTTTGAGTTTTGTGTCTAGAGTTGTGAAAAGGGATATCAAGGTTCTGAAATTAGAGCTGAAGTCATTGTAAAAAACTGTAATGACAGATCAAAACATATACATTATGAAACAAAAACCAACAGCATACCCCTGATTAATGAAGAAAAACACTCAAAGACATAAATTATTTGCTTTAATCTCATTGAGATCAAAATATTATCTTTAAATCTGTTTTAAACAAATAAACAAACTATTGACACAACTGGAAAATATGAGTGTGTGTGTGTGTGTGTGTGTGTGTGTGTGTGTGTGTGTGTGTGTGTGTGCAGGGGTGGCCTTTAGAGATGTAGTAGTGTCAAGATGGAAATATTTGTCCAATCAATGACATACAAATCAGGATCATTTCCCACAGTGATACAAAACTCCATCCATCCATTTCCTGTCCAGCTCATCCTGCTTCATCACCAGCAGTAACACAGATAGACGACCATTGTTCCAGTGCACAACGTGTCCACAAACCTCAAGAGACACAAAGAAAAGAAATGGATAAATAGAAAACAAAATAAATCATAAAGCCACATACTGACATCATCATTTAGCCCTAAAGAACCCATGATTCAGTCATTTAACATTTTATAAAATGCGGATTTATCTCTGAAGTACAATTGTTTGTTTTAATTTGGTTCAACACCATTTTAATAAATTGGTGTCACTGCTTCACTGAAGGTTAATATTTGAGTTTTTAATATCACACTGTATCTGACATGCTGATGTGAAGGTTTCTGGAAGCATCTGAGTCCTTCTCTTGATAATCTCACTTTACTTCATATTAAACAGTTTCACCTTTTGTTGGGAAAAATTCAAAGTGGAAGATTTTCTTCAAAGCTTCAAAGTGTCACAGGAGTTTAAGTTTAAGTTTATTTACTTTATTAATCCCCCTGAGGAAAAATTCAATGTTTTCACTCTTGCTTGTCAGTTACACACAGGTCCGAAAGACACACACATGCACAAAGTGGAGAGATGTCAGAGTGAGGGGGCTGCCCTTGGTGAGGCGCCCCGAGCGGTTGGGGGGTTCAGTGCCTTGCTCAAGGGCACCTCAGCAGTGTCCAGGAGGTGAACTGGCACCTCTCCAGCCACCAGTCCACGCTCCATATTTTGGTCCGGACAGGCACTCGAACAGGCGACCCTCCGGTTCCTAACCCAAGTCCCAATGGACTGAGCCACTGCCGCCAATAACAGCGGATAAAGAAACAGTCACAGAAGGTTAGTTTAAGGCAGGTTTGTTTAACAACAGCTGTGAAGAGTTCATGTCTCATATGAAGAAACTCACTGTGTGCAGGGTGCTGTGATTATCATCTAGGGTTGTTTCCTTCAGGATTCAGTTTCACAGAGAGCTCAGGGTTGTTGTCCTGAGGTTCAGAGCATTCAGCTGAAATAAAAAGCAAAGACGAATATTTTAGTTCACGCAGTTTTCAAAATGTCCAAATATCTTCAAACACCTAGTCCCTATTTACCTAGTCACTCAAGGTGATCAATTAATGTCTACCTCTTTCATTTTATTTTCATTTTCAGCATACAAATACAAATAAATAATCAATATATCACGAAAATATGAATTTGAAAATTCGTCACAATGAGCCTTACGCAGCTTACATTTTACTTTTGCAGTCTGAATAAAAGCATCAATTCATAGTCTCAACTCAAAATAATGACAATAAAGACTGAAATAAAGAGAAAATCAATCTGTTTCAGTCTCTCACCTTTCCTGTTTTTGTAAATGACGTATCCGATCACAGCGATGAGGACGAGAGCAAGAACAACCACTGCAGCAATGATGGGGACGGTCACGTCACTGGGTTTCTCTGTTGAGTGGAAAACAACAAAAAATAGTCACAACCTGAACAGATGAATTAAGAGTAATTATTAGGGTCCAGAAGTGGGCACATGCATTGGTTTAACACACATCTGAGCCTTGACATTATATAAAAAACACTAGATGGAAGAAACTGACACCAAAACTATTGAAGGAAACAAAACGTCCCATTCACATTAAAATAAATGAACTGCAGGACTGTCACAGTAAACTAAATGTGTGTTTCCCACCTTCACTTCGGATAGAAGTCTTACCTCTGTTGGTCCTGATCACTGCTTTGTCCAGTTTGGTGACGATGTCCTCCTTCACACCAGAGAGCTGGAACACACACTCGTACTTCTCCCAGTCTTCAGGTGGGACTGATGAAACATTCAGGTCACTGCTCATCTGAAAGGATCCATCGTGGTTGGGGAGGATCTCTCCATGGTCCACGTTCTCATGAAGCTCCTCTCCATCTTTCCTCCAGAACATCATGGCTCTGTTTGGGTAGAAACCTGTAGCGTGGCAGCTGACTGGAGACGAGGGAGACTTCTGGAGGAGAGACACTGAGGGAAGGTCTGCAGACAGAGAGAGAAAGACAGTTCATGGGTTCTTTATCATTATCTACTGTATTTTATAATATAATTTCTCGAATACATTATGTGTTTCAAATGCATTAGTAACACATGCACTATATATATGTATGCTGTGCAAATAAACCTCAGTGAAGTGTAACTGAGAAAAGAAGGGAGAGACAGAGGAGATAATAAGACAGATGAGGAGAGGTGAGAAGGGGAGAGAGATTTGAAAGGGAGGAGGACAGTGATTGTTACAAAGACATTAAAGATAGAAAGATAAATGAAGACAAAAAGAAAGATGGCAGAGAGAAAGAGAGAGTGGTGATCAGTCTGTGGGAGAGAGTGACAGAAAACAGAGTTCAGAGAGAGGGAGGCAGAGAGATGAAGAGAGGTGAGAACATTAGAGAAAAAGAAAATGTGTGTCTGTATATGTTGGCTCATATTCACTGTGATGTTCCTGTTGGTTAGAAACAGAGGAGACACATGAAGATTGTTATGTTCATGAAACTACATCAGGTCATGTGACTCTACCTTTTCTCAGCAGAGAGCTCCTCCCATAGTCCACATACTTCTTCAGCCAGTCAGGACAACGCTGAGTGACGTAGTGTTTCCACTGTGCTATCCCTGCTTTGTTATTGTCCCACTTGTGTTTGGTGATGACAGCCTGTGGTTTAGGAGCGATCCATGTCTCTGTCTTCAGGTCAAATGATATGAAGTCTTCTCCATCATAACCATGCTGATTGAAACCATTGATGTTTCCAGTCTCATCGTCCCACTCACAACCATACATCACCTGGACAATGTGGACACCTGAGAGACAGAGAGAGAGACATGTTTACTAAAACAGAAGATGAAAATATAAACAACATTTTATCAGCAGAAAGTG
The DNA here is from genome assembly GCF_011397635.1 of Epinephelus fuscoguttatus. Classification (NCBI taxonomy): domain Eukaryota; kingdom Metazoa; phylum Chordata; class Actinopteri; order Perciformes; family Serranidae; genus Epinephelus; species Epinephelus fuscoguttatus. The sequence continues at coordinate 14,004,191 of NC_064766.1, read as the reverse complement.
AAACATCAACAAACCTCCAGTTTGGTTGAAGCGCTGCTTTGCAATTTCAATGTTGGATTTGAAGATCTGCTGGTGACCCAGAAAGCTCTCAGTCTCCCTCTGCCAGTACTGAGGATCATCCTCTGTGACTCTGCTCATCCAGTCCTGTTTGGGTTCTGCTCTGCTGGTGTTACTGTCATAGTGAACCACTTCAGCTTCATCAACCAACCCAACAACCACAAACTCTGGGAAGTTTGGGACTTGAGAAGAGGCAGTGTAGAAATACTTCAGAGAGTGAGTCACTGTGAGAAGAGTAATCATTTCAGTTTTCAGAGTTACAGTTTTATACATCACTGAACAATGTTATTTTCCTCTAAACATTATTTGAAAACAAAACAAAACAAAACAAAACAAAAAAAACTACGGCACATCCAAAACATTTAATCAACATCTGTTGTTCACTCAGTAAGCTACAAACATAAATGTATACTTTAATAAGTGTAATGTTTTGTCTTATACTGAATTCATATCCCATACAACATTTCCTCCACCATGAACTGATGTTTATTTGCTCTTAATTCTGTGTAAAGCTGTCAGACCAAACCTGTTCTGCAAATCTGTCCAAGAATAAAGCTGTTCCCTGTTATTACATCACACACGTAAACAGTATCGCCCGCAGACACTGGATTGTTGAGACCAATAGTGAAAACAAAACTCAGTACGGACGTACATTATTAAAGCAGATGAGTATTTCAGTATGTGGAGTCAGATTTTGTTATCATCTGGAAAATGGTTTAAAGTTTATTTTAAATATTATACAACTTAAGAAGATATAGTATATAGGTCAAACTATGAGCTAAAATGATATGAAGCTAATATTTATGTTCAGTAGGTTGTTATTGATTATGTTTGTTTTTCTGTGTGCAGGAAAAGTATCAATATTACCTCACTGTGTGGGAGTTAATATTTTGTGTTGGAGTAAAAAAGATCATGAATGAGCAATGTATCATTTAAAATGTCAGTAATTTTGTTTACACGCATTAGTGAATGATTTTAAATATTGTACCAACAAATCAAGTTGTTTGACTTCAGCAGGAAAACAAAAACTAACTTGTTAGTTGAAAATAAGAATCTAAAACCTTGACAGCAGCCTGTAGAGGAGTTAAAATAAAATACAATGCTGTGTTTCGAGACTGGAAAAATAAGTTAATGTTTCCTTTTTAACATAATTTCTAAAATAAGTCATGATTAACAGCACTAAATAAACCACAACTCACTTTTTTATGTGAAAAGTCATGAACAACTTAAATACTGATTTCAGTGAGGGCACTGTACATATAGTTTTGGACAATAAACTGTTATTTTAAAAACTTGATTTTATGTTTTCTTTATATTTTATTTATTTATCTGTGTGTTGGACTGTGTTGCGCTTTGTAGTCATGCCGCCATTTTAGCATTAATATCGATCAGACCGTATCGGTATTAATGGACCTGATTTTATAAAATAATGGCGACATAAAGGAAAGGGAAGTTAGAGAAGAAAATACACTTATGCTGTTTTTAATAAAATATATTAGAGGTTATGACTAAATAGAAAAACGTAGGGATCAATCAATGAGTTGCTCAGTCAGGATTTAACATGAACTTTAAGATAATAGATTTAAAAAAAAAACAAAAAAAACATTTATTTAAATAAACATCAAAGACTATCAGACGAACCTTACATTCATACATACAGTATATAAAGACATGAAGCTTTTTGTGTTTTACAATAAATAAACTTTGGCTATTAAAAAAAATCTTCATTTACTTGCCGAGGCGCCATGTAAGCTCAGGAAAAGTAGGCCTAGATAAATCCAGGCTTTCATTGTGAGTTGTCGCATCTAAAGCTTTGATAAAATACTGAGTTTAATGTTTGTTTACTGACACAAACACACACCAACTCATCACCTCGAGCACCGGGGCTGAAGAGCGGGAAAGAAGAAGGAGAGGACTGATATCGACCTCCATCTGAGCCAATGGGAATTTAGGCTGAGCATCAATGTCACTATAACTCTGCTGAGCGTCACTTGTTACTCGGTAAAACTTTATGAAATAGCTTATGAATGAAAGTGAAAGTAAAGCGATGTTATTTCAGCCTGTGTAAAAGGATAGAGAGACATCAGACATGCGGGGCTTTATTGTGTTTTCTCCACTTTGTTGACATATGAAAGGAGTATTAAACCTTCTGCTGCTCACATCTTGTATCATGATGTGTGGGCTGATGTGATGTTAATGTGCAGACATGTATTAAATCTTCTGGGAGGTCAGAGGTCACTGTCAGCTCCAGATACTCTGCAGTTTGTGGGGATGCAGTAGTGTCTTATTGTTCTTTTGTTCTGTGTGGCTGCCCTGCTGGGATTTAAAACAGTCCTGATCAAAAATATCGACGACAAACAGCAAATCCAAGCGTGATGATTTCACTGATAGCTTCTCAGTGTGGACGATTATTATCTGTGTGCAATCAGACCATCTAGTTATTAAATGAGATGGAGGGGAACATCTTGTATCCCTATTGAAGTCCTGTACAGTAAGGTGTTTATGTATGTTAGGACGTTAAGGTATTATATTTAGTTTCAGTACAGGCCTACACACTGGTCTTGGCTCACATTCTTCCCACTATCAGCACACAAAATATAATGAAACACAAGATAGTTTCCATGACATCATATTTTACCTCAGTGTTTGACTTTGAAATGAACACAAGAAGCAAAGAGATCAAGCCAAAGCAGAAAGAGAGTCAGAGAGCTTCTTAATCACAAACATCAGATCAGGTCAGCTCTGTCCGACAGGCTAAATGCTCCTGAACTGATTTGGAGCTGTGGACGCTGAAAAGTGCTCCAACAAGAGAAATGTAACACCTCTGTTGATGTTTGAACACCTGATGCTGTTTTTCATTTTGCTCTCTCTTTGGTACAGTTTACACCCGGACTATTCGATTACAAAGTCAATCAGGCCGGATTTTAAAAACAGAACCCTCAGATCCGAGCTTGAGGATGATACAGACACCACCCTAAGAAGGTGAGAGGGGGATTATTTTTGTACATATATATGTATATATATATATATATATATATATATATATATATACATATATATATATATGTATATATATATATATATACATATGTTTGTATATGTTTAATTGAGTAGCGCAGTAATGTCCATCAAAGTTACAAGCTCTTTTTCCTCAGGAAACGCTCTGCAGTGCAGCAAACGATTTTTCAGTGAAGGTCTGGATAAAGTCAGGACAATAGAACTGAGGATATCCTTCAGTTTCTTCTGCTTGCTGCTTTCACTATTGGCTATTCTTGACAAGACCCGCCCTACTCTGCCACTGATTGGCTACAATGCACTTCTTGACGGGTCTCATGTGTCTTGCCCATACACTGTATATATTTAGTGGATTTGCAGTGGAAACAACAACAAACAGTGGCCAGAGTAACTTTTCTTAGAGCCCGACAAACCACTGCCTTGCTGATGTGTTCAGTGTGTCTAATGTTATAAAGAAAACCGCCGCTGCCGAAGAATCAAAGGGTAATACATACTATTTGCTCTGATGATAATGCAAATTTGATGTATCTGGGTGAAGATTGTTAAGATAAATGATAGAGTGTGAGGTGAAACGGTATCTCCCTCTTCTTATGCAACAGCCTCTGAATAATTTGTGCTTCAAGGTCCACGACTTAATTCACAAAATGACACGTCATGTCTCTCCTTCCTGCTACACACTCAGCGAGCTATCACCTGCCAGCCAGCAGGTTTGCTCCATGGGGTATTTTGCCATAGTAACTGACTCAGGGTTACGCTGAACTGGCTTTGTGAAACAGAAAAGTGAGTGTTTCCCTCATGTCAGGCTTAACATACTCAGAGTTTTCACTAAACCCGCTTTCTGGAATACCCCCCAGGTTTCTTTGAATGCATTGACACATTTATTTCAACACACTCACCTTTACACAGGTAAAACATTGCATGTTCATACTTCATCTCAGGAGTCCATCACAGGCAAGTTTCCATTCATCAATTTCATCTTCAACACAATTCAAATTCTTCATGCTGCCACACATCCCATCACACTGCTGCTGCTCATCACTTGCACCTTACCTATATTACCTGTTCTAGTTCGCCACCCTGTGTACAAACAACAAAACTGCACCTATTTACATGTAGTCACCATTATTCAAACATGAATCAAAACATACAAAGCATGTTATTGTGGCTCTACCAGACATACTGATGTCACATGTTATTTCCAAAACATGCTCATGTTCTAGTGTTCTAGCGATCCCAAACTAATCGACAGCCATAGACGTATAACCTTACTCAATAACGATTACAAAATGTTGAGACACATTTATACGGACAGACTGAAAGCTGGTATCATACAACTCATCTCAGATACACAGTCTGGTTTTAAAAAAGGATGGTCAGTTCACAACAATATACGACTTGTGCTTGACTTACTGGAATACAATAACTTAATTGAAGATGAATGTTTCATTTTATTTTGTAGATTTTTTTTTTTTTAAACCGTTCGACATAATTGAACACAAATTTATCTTTCGTACCCTAGAGCTATTCGGTTTTGGAGAAAACTTCATTAACGTGGTTAAACTACTTTACAAGGACACCAATAGTTCAGTCCTGTTACCACACAGTACATGCCCAAGATTCTCGATCAACAAAGGAATCAGACAAGGTTGTCCCATCTCTCCCCTTCTATTCATCTCAGTGCTAGGCAAACAACTGGCAATTAGCTGATTGGCAGACGATACAACAATATTTATGAGAAATACTGACCAAATTCCCAAAGTCCTCAAAACAGTTGATTTTTTTTCCTAAAGCATGTGGATTAAAACTAAACCTTAAAACATGTGAATTGTTACCAATTCATGATTCCTCTTGGAATGATTCATCATATCCCTGTCAAATCTACTGTTAAATACCTAGGCATACACATCACTATAGATATTAACTCTCTGAACAATCTCAACATTTGGAATACATTAGATAAGTGTTAATCATATTTAAATCTCTGGTCTCAAAGAGAGCTCAAAGAGACATCTCTATTATTGGACAAGTTTTCCTCACAAAAATGGAATGCTTCTCAAGATTCATTTACCCGGCCTGTTAGTTGTCACTATCCAAAAATGCTATTATATACATAAACCAGGCTAACTTCAATTATATTTGGAAGAGGAAAACGCACTACATTAGGAGAGGAAATTTGATTAAAGGATATGAAGAAGGTGGTCTTAAAGCTATTGATATAGACTGTATTAATGGCACTATTAAAATTAATTGGCTCAGATCCTTTGTGAGAAATGAAAACAGCCTTTGGTGTCACATCCCAAAGCACATTTTCAGGACGTTAGGAGGCATCAACCTCCTCCTTAGATGTGGCTTGGAATTAAATAAGCTCCCCATCAAACTATCGCTCTTCCATCAACAGGTACTACAGTATTGGAAAATGATTTACAAACACAATTTTTGCTCCCATAACACCCCATATGGAATTGCAGGTGCATGTTACAGAAAAATAAACCCTTATTTTTTCAAAATTGGCAAGAAAAAGGAATATGGTCTGTGTTGCACTTACTGAATAATAATACAGGAAACATTCTGCCCTTTGAGGACTTTTGTTCTAAATGTAAGCTCAATGACAGAGGTCAGTACAACAATGTTATCAAAGCAATCCCTCAATCTGTTATTGTGATGGCATATCATTTATTTCAAAACAATGTAAGCCCGAATCTCCCTTCGCTTTTGGTGAATGGTCATAACATCACTCATATAAAACTACCTAATTTCACAATCCGGCAAACCTTTGTTAAAGAATTATATCCGTTCTCATCAAACAGAAATTCAGTTCTACAATTCTTCTCTAAGAGAAGCCAAGAGTCTGACATTGAAATTCTTCAAGTTTCCTGTTGCACCTATAGCTCAGGCCTTTTGGGATGATTTGCATTATTGGTTGTTTCTTAATTTGTGTCAATTTCTTTAATCTAACAAAGGAAAATGTTTTGTTTGGTTGACCTGTGAAAGATCCGTCACATAACCTGGCAATCAACTCAAGTATCATTCTTGGAAAGTTTTTTTTTTAAATAAATAAAAACAGATTTATGAAATCTAAAGCAAATTTCTCTGTTTTTCACAAGGAAATGTGTCATTACTTTTCATCACTGAAGTATATGGAGACAGATATAGAGAATTAGCAGAGGATCTTAACCTTGCAGCTAACCCACAGCTCTAGTATCTTATTCCTTACTGAATTTATTCTTATTCATTTCTGTGCCTTTTTTGTTATTTTAAACTTTATTTTTTATTACTTTTATTTTAATTTTCTCTTCATCCACACACACCCACCTTATATACCTATTTCAAGGCTTCTCTGTAACCTTGTTCTTTATATACCACACTGTACTATGCCAATTTGTGTTGTAAATTTGCTCATAAAGAAAAACTAAAAAGCCTATTGATGATGTCACGTCACTGGAGGACATGTTCAAAATGTCATCAACTCTTAAAAAAAAAACATTTTTTTATTTCAAGTCTGTAATTTTACAATAAGCAGTTTAACTGAACTTTTTTGTCTGCCTATTTGTCCTATCTGACATTTTTCAACAAACAAAAATAATAATAAAAGTAGCTTTGCAAGCAGCAAGTTACTTTGGCCATTTTCTTGTAGCTTAGTTTGCTACATTTCTCTGGGGGTTGCTTCAATATGGCGAAACTTCATTTTGATATGGAGTAACTGGTAGCTTAGTTCACCACATTTTCCCAGTAGCTTGCCCAACACTGTTTGCTATCTGCAGGGACAGATGAGCAGACACTCCTTACATCAGCGTCCCACAGACTTGATGGCAGTGAACACATCACAGTGCAGTATGTGCAAGCCTCGCGGACTACCAACCTCCCTACACGACACTCCCACTCATACTCTGACCAATCCCAACTCAGCTGAGCTCACTGTGTTCCCAGTGTAACCCTGAGTGTTTCGAAACTCCTTGTCACTAAAGTAGCCTCAAATTACAAGTAGTCAAAATAAGCAGCCGTGCGCTTACTAAACGAAGAGGTGCAGCTCCGTTTGGGCGAACATAAGCTGAAGGTAAGCGGCGTCGGTACTCTAACCTTTCTGCATCGGTCCAGTTATACGAGGCTGACATAGCATCACAGGAACTCCAACCACATTAGCTTAGAGGAGCACTTGCTTTAGGAAACTACAGACAACATTTAGTAATGCTCCAAGCTATTGTTTTGTTCACGAAGATGGCAACTAATAGATTTTAATTCGCTACAAACTTTATTTTGCACTCTTTGAACGCACGGAGTCACGCAGAAAGAAGACGACAAGAGAACACTAGTCCTGTGTCTTTAAAAAGGCAACACACGGAGCAATACAAGATGGAGGTAGCTACGACTACTTTATTTAGTGTTACAATTAATCGAGGTATATCACTGAGTTCAGTGGTTTCCAAAACTGGGAAGAGAGGCGTTGTGACCTGATAAACAAGGCGAAAAGGAAAGAACGGCAGAATTTGCATTAATTTATGATACTGTTCTCTCATCCGTGCTTTTTGGGAAATATTGTTAAAGGGTAACTTGAGTCATTTTCAACCAGGAACTGATTGTCCATGTTTGTGTCTAAGTGACGAATGGGAACAACATGTTATTTTAATTTGGCTCAGTATTAAACGAAACAGCTGTGGAGAAACAGGTTACAATGTAACCATGTGGGGCAATTATACACCATCAGTTTACATCCAATAGAAGTGATTGTTTTTGCCTCTGACAGGCTCAGATCATTATTCTTTGTGTCTGACAACATCATGGAAAGGACCCTTCAGAGACAGACCTTTTGTTAAGGAGTAAGATTATTTTTGTTGAGCTAGAAACATCCCTGAAACTGCCGTCAGAAAACCCACCAGACCTAATTTAAACAAACAATAATTTTAGCATGTGTAGAGTGTACAGCCTGTGGTGTCGAGCCAGGGTGGAGCATCTGTCATCAACATTACTGTCTTTTAAAGGCTCAGTTTTTAAGCTAACAGCACCAGTGGTGTCACATGAATCTTGAGACTGTAATAAATATGTTGCTACCAAACCTGTGATGCTAGCTGACTTGGAACCGGGCTATTTACTCACTGTTTCTTTAAATGGTGTTTCTGGGCTGTTTCTCTTAAAACAAAAAGGGTCTTATTCTTGAAAAAAAAAACCCAGAAAAACGGTCAATCTCTGTAGGTATCTTTCCATAATGTTGCCAGAAACGTTCAATAACAATTTGAGCCTGTCATTGCATAACACAAGCACTTTTTGTGGATGTAAATTAAGTGTGACCCTTAATGTAAGTTTCAGCCTGTTTTGCTTCTGCCAGCCTTAAAGGTTGGGAATCGCTGGTTTAATCTTTAACAATGCACTGTATCTTATAAGTTTATTATATGTTTCAGAAGAGATGTCCTCCCAAGTCATACTGAGGCTGCTGCCCAGAGCCAGATGCATGTTTGATGAGCCTGTTCAGGTGACGGTGTCCGGGCTGAGGGCGAGACAGGTGGTCACCATGAGAGCCAGGTCAGCTGACGAGAAAGGAGTGGAGTTCAGCTCCTCGGTCACCTACAAGGCTGATGGGAACGGAGAGATCGACCTGGTGAGAGACCCCTCACTCAGTGGGAGCTATGTCGGGGTTGAACCTATGGGTCTGCTGTGGTCAATGAGGGCAGAGGTCTTGCACAAAAGGTTTCAAAAAACCAAATCATTAAACCCCCACGTGGTGAAGTTCTCTGTGCATGAGGAGGAGGGGGAGGGCAGGATGCTGGCAGAGGCGACCAATGAGAGGCTTGTGATGGGAGACGGGGTGAGCCGGCGTCCTGTCAAAGAGGGGAATATTCGTGGAGTCCTGTTCACTCCCCCAGGTTGGTCTATGTCTCTGTCACGCTTTGAATCTTTCAATTTTAATTGAATGATAAATTAATTATTATAAAGTCAACTTTACTGACTCTTATATGATGGCTTTTCCATAATTTGAATGCAATAAAAATGTCTCTTTAATGTGTCCTCATGTGTCTTTTGGTCCAGGAGGAGGTCCGTTCCCTGCTGTGTTGGATCTGTACACTTTTGGTGGAGGTTTGTCAGAGAAAAGGGCCTCTCTGTTGGCCAGCCGTGGATTTGTGGTTCTGACTGTAGCCCTGTACGGTCATGATGACATGGCGAAGAACATCTCAGAGGTCCATCTGGATTATTTTGAAGAAGCAATCGAGTTTTTAAGAAAACAAGACAAGGTGAGCAGTTTGCGCAGTACAGTCCAAATCTCTGTCAACTGTTTTCTAGATGCTGAAGTTTGCATGTGTTTCCACAGGTGGGCAGTAAAGGAGTTGGTGTAATATCAATTTCAAAAAGCGCAGATCTTGCACTATCAATAGCCTCTTACCTGCCAGATGTCGAGGCCACGGTGTGGATAAATGGCTGCTGTGCCAATATTTTTTTACCCCTTCACTATAAGAGGAGCCAAATCCATCCTGGGTTAATGTTTGACAGCAGCAAGATGATTCCCACTGAGTCAGGGGCCTTTAATTGCAAGTATGCTACACATAATCCTTTGGCGGAGGAGAACAAGGCGACCCTGATCCCCATTGAACAAGCCAAGGGGCGTTTCCTCTTTGTGGCTTCAGAGGACGACCTCAACTGGGACAGCAAGACTTACGTGGACATAATGGTGGAGAGACTGAAGCGTCATGGGAAGCAGAACTTTGAGAGTGTGTGTTACCCTGGAGCAGGACATTACCTCGAGCCGCCTTATGGACCCTACTGCCCCTCCAGTTTTCATGGGGTTGTAGGAAAGCCAGTCCTGTGGGGGGGTGAGCCCAGGTCCCACGCTGCAGCTGAAGTCCACCTGTGGAAGAAGATCCAGGAGTTCTTCACAACTCACCTGAGCTGTGATGCTACACAGACTAAAGCCAATTTATAGATACAGATGTCATATTATGGAAGACATAAGAGATAAATCACCAGCCAAATAACTGTGAATAATCGTATATGAACGCTGTGGAATGAAGCAAATGATTTAATATTTGATTGATGATTGCACATTTCATGTATTTAACAATAATGACCAATCACAGCATGATGCAGAAATGATACTGTACGCTGAGAACAAATGCAAAGACTTTTGTGTTTCACTCAAAGCGATAACTGACCTATCAAAGTTTGAGAATAGAAAGAGAAATTGACAAACTCAAATGTGAAAAATTAAAAGTCTAATATGAAAGTGGCAGTTGGAAACAGATCAAGACGAAAAGAAATATTTCACTGACAAAATGACCGTTTGTATATAGTTACTCAGTGCATTACTTGAATTGCAAAAAGAAAACTTTGCTTTTCTGGCACGCCTTCACAGTGAAAGAGGAATTCAATTATTAATGAACCGAAGTAATCAGGGTCTGCCAAGACAACAGCAAAACTATATCAAAACCTACGTTTATACGTTGTATAATCCAAGTCTGGTTTATCTGGTCTTATTATCAGTACTTCCCAAACAGATGTGTTATTGCCAAAATGTTACAGTAAGATTTCCAGAGCTTAAGGCAAGTTAGATTTAAGACCTTTTAAGGATGCTTGGGAACCCTGGCCAATATAAAACACTTCTGCCTATGAGTAGCACTCCCTGAACGTATCTGGGCACGATCCCGCCTTTAAACTGAGTTCAAATGCATGTGCCTGCCCAGGCATTGTCTGTGTGGTAGATGGTTTGTTCTGACATGTTTTTAATCATAATATTTTAGCAAAAAGCATGTGTTTGGGAAGTACTGAGCTCTGTCAGTACTCTCGCCGATGTTTAGTGCTGTTTATGGACTTTATGGACAACTCATACACTCTGAATGTCTGAAAGAACCACTTTAAGATTGTCCGCTCGTGGGCCCTCGTATAATTTTGATTAGATTTTTGATGTTTATGGTAAGTGAACAACTGCTGTGTTTAAGTAATTTACTTATACAACCTGTCATTAGAGAGCTACACTCCTTGCGGTTCAATGGATGCCAACCATTTCAAGTTACAACCACCATGACAGGTTCAATGAACGCGTTTGCCAGACAAACACAGTTATAACTCGCCTATTATGCCTTATCATAATCCTCAGTCCTCATAAAGTTGTCATACACTCCCAAAGGTCCAGATGATCTAAATCCATTTTTATTACATTATTGCATCGAAAGATACCCACAGGCTGCTGATGCATCATTGCACATGTCCATAGTTCTTACTGTATGCAAAAAAAATCCACTTTGCATATAAATTTGCAGACACATCCATATGAAAAAGGTGGCTGAAGTCTGACCTTTTGATTGACACCTCACTTAAGCCAATAGGGGCTTCCATGTTGTCTCAACAGCCAACAATAGCCAATGAGAGCCCGTGTTAACAAGAAGGGCCTTCCTCAGTTCTCAGGTTAGCAGCTGTCTTGCTGACCTATGGGTATTGTAATCAGTGATACTCCTAACCTCCAGAGGAGTGTTGAACTCATTACTGGCATTATAGACTGTCATTAATGTACATAAATGATTAACAAGTTGCTCCTCTGTTGTCTTAAGGGGAAAAAACAGCCTCTTATCACTTTTCTAGAAGTGTTCCCCCCCAGTAAACTTGTAAATTTCTGTCTGTATTTGTTTTTCACTCAAAATAACACAGTGAGTAACCAAGCCTTGTCTTAACCTCATTTTTGGAGAGCGCCTAGACAAAACCTTAAACATGTTAAATATTTATCGTTTGTGATAATATTGTCTACATTGAATTTGGACTATTCTAGGCTTCGTGCTTTGGTCCCATCATGTTTTCCAGCTTATAAGTACCAGTTCTAGTCATCCACATCATCTTTTTTCAAGAAAAATATTAAGGTGAAAATAAAGACAAATCATCTCAGTGTGTTGAAACATCTGTGACTCACTGACAGAAGCACTCATAGTGATTCTGACTTCAGTGTGTTACCTTGTAAATTAGCCCAAGTGGAGAATTTTGCACGTGCAAACTTTGACACAATCTTCTAACACAATTTGCCTCTTTTTAAAGACAGCTGTTGTGTCTGTGTGTTGTGATACCAATGCAGGACAAAGCAGGAGTATTATACTCACATTTTTTCAGATCAAAAGCACTAGAATAGATGAATGAGTGGCGTTTTAGTTTAATGAATAAAAGCAAAGGATAAGGCAGTCAAAGAATGCACCTTCTTTATGAGTCTGAAGAGGCTTAGAGCAGAAGAAGCTGTCGATAATGGAAGTCTTGAAATACAATGTAAAGTGCTCTTAGTTCCTTTGAATGTCACGGTGAATAAAGCAGCTATCTCACGTCTCACGAAAACAGGAATGCGGACTGAAGTTTTGACTCAGGGTACAGCTTGTCAGGCTGGGTAACTTTACTTCCCTATGTACACTAAAGTGGTAGCTGCTTGGCTGACTTCAGATGGTCTGATGTTGGGAATAAATGTTCTTGAGTCAAAGCATCTAGGACTGTTTTGTCTTTTTAAAGAATTTGTCATCATATTCAAATTTGGTTGCTGCAGAGTAGGAGGAAAATGGTCTGTTGTCTTAAAATACAGACTCATATGATTGCTGCAATGTATTAGTGAAGTTTAATGTTTCTTATATTTTGTTGTGAAATATTTTATTAAAGAATAATAAGTCTCTCACTTTTTGCCTCTTTATCTTTGACTTGTCCCACACTCTAAACATAGCAAAATAAACTGCCTTAATTGTCACTTAAGGAGCTGTCAGGAACGTGTCATTCATCACGGTGGCCACTAGATGGCAATGTCAGCCTCCATATATAAGCACCATGTGGAGCGCTTTCTGCCTGTTGGGGGAATAAGTTTGAGGAACTAGATAATATTTTTGCTTTATTTTGAGCGCAACATGATAGAAACCTAATTTTTTAAAAGAGAAAAAAAAAGGTTTTCACATTGGACGAGTTTAAATCCTTCACAAGAGTAGCAATAACCTTCAATAACAACAGTTAAAGGCTATCAACATCCATATCAACACAAACTTAGCATTTATTTAAAAGAAATTGCAGCAATGGCTTGCAAACCTATACAGGCAGTTTTACTGCTTATTATTTGGTGTGTGTTTGCTTTGCTGGGGAAACAGAAGAAAATGCATGATTCTGCTGGATTTTAGTAAAAACTTCAATTTCTATCCCCTAACTCTGGGATGCATGACTAATATCATCAAATTCATCTTTATAAGTTGCCATGAGGATGTGATGAAGACATGTGGAATTTCTGGTTTTACATTTAGCTATATTTTCACATATAGGCTGGGGATTTGACATTGTGTATTTTGAGCCCATGTACACACACACACACACACACACACACACACACACACACACACACACATATTGTTATTGTTCATGGTGTTTTTCTGTTTTGTTTGTTTGTTTTCACAATTCTTGTATCTCTATCCAACCTGACTGCCAAAGATAGAAAGAACAAAAAAATTGGCCCTTCTGTATACAATTATCTCATAGTCTATAGTGTCAAACCATATACCAGCAACATGTCTGTCTTGAGCTCTAGTTTCTTACCTAAAGGTAAATGTGGTTGAGCTGTATTTATAGGGCTCCAGTCTCCTGGACATCTCACTCACGGTGTCACTTTTTTTCTCTGGCTATTTCCATGTGTGACACACTCTGCCTCTTTTACTGACCTGCCACACACTGTTTTCAGAATCGAAATAGCTTTAATTTTCAAAATATTGGCTGTGATTTGCTTGATTTGAGGCTGCCGCTTGGAATTATGGGTAATTTCCAATAATAAGTTGCAGGATATGTGTATGAGGAATTGATATATCCATAAAATGGGAACTTTTATCAGTGATATGCTGACTGGTGAGGTGGGCAGTGACAGACATCAGCTGTTGTCTAGCCACAGCTGCCACTGTAGCACTGTTGAGTTGTTATATCTGCTAGAAACAAGAGCCCTCACATTATTTTATGGCTTTGTTATGTTTGTGATTTGGCCTCTCCTGTCATGGAATCCAAATGTCATCAACACTGCGCAAGGTGGCAGAGGGAACTGAGCTGCAGTACCATTTTCAACCACATGAAGGTGTCAATGGACTGGTGGCGCTCTTTCAGGATTTAGACTGCTGGCAATAAAGACAGTCAAGCATCTCTGTGAAGAACAAGTGCACTCTGTGTGAGTAAATGCACTTGAGCGGGACACATGTCGGGGGATGCAAGAAAAATAAATAAATAAACAAAAAAAAAAATAAATGTCATTAGGTAAGATCCAATGGCTGTGAGTGTTGAAACAGACAAGAGGTCATTAAGTATTATGTGCACTTTCACATATTAAGGAATATATATCACAGTGTATGAAGTTTGCTGGTTTCAGAATCCTTTTTTTTTTTTCCATCAACCCATTTTCAGGATTCAATCCAATACAATAGCCCAAATCTGATCAGATTATTTCTGAGCAACTGGGACCTGATTGCTTCCACTGAGATCTCGGATTAATCTTGTTTTCTACAACACAAAATGGGCAAAAAAAGCAGCTGCTCATTTAGTTAACAGTGGATCTAGTTGTTAGCTGCATGTATTTGCTTGGATTTCTTTAAACATGCACTTAGAGTGTTTATTGACCTGCATGTATTGGTAGCAAGACAGTAAATATGTTAGATGGAGTCATGCCAGCAGGACAAAAAGAAAAACCAGTCTGACAAAGGTAAGGTTTGTGGTTGCCCCTGAATTTGAAATACAATTATGCTCATCAAACTTTTTAACTTCCATGTGGCTCATGTTGGCCAAACACCTTACCAAGACTCCAGCAGTATATGTTTTTCATTTCATCGTGTATTATTCACCTGTATATATTGAGGCAATGGGTCAAAGTGCACCATCTGAGGTGGGGGGGTCACATGATGCGGCTAAGCCAAGTAGACGCTTGTGCTGGAGCTCTCCAATATCTCGGTGTAAGACTTATTAAAAATACCCGCCAATTCTTCAACTTCATCTAGAAGTTACAATATGGACTTGAGACCTAGAAATAAGGTGCAAAAGTTGTTTACCGAGCAACTCTCAGCTGGTGAAGTGAGGAAACGTGAAGCAGACGACAAGTGCAGCATGGCCTTGACTGAAGTAAAAATACAAAGACCACGCTGTAAAATACTCTGTTACATGTAAAGTCTTGCATTGAAAATGTTACTTTAGTGAAAATATCTAAGTATAAACAGGAAAATAAAGGATTACTACTGTGTGTAGTCTACACGGTGCAAATGGCCCCTGTGACTGTTACACTCTATCATGTATTATTCCATGACTTTATCATTAGCTACTAGTGCACTCAGGTAAAAGCAGGCTGAAAAGAAAGCTGTGAAATAAATGAGCAGGGTGCTGCAGAGAGGTTTGTGGGTTCCTGTCTGTCGTCCAGTTGAGGTATAGCCTCCACTGTATGTTGAGGTGAGCTGGAGAAGCTGTGGATGAGCGGGGATCGAACTCCCAAACATTGGGTCTGAAGCAGGTGCGCATGCGCATTATAGCTTTGTGCCATGAGCATGCGCGTTAACCCCTCGGCCACCGCAGAAAAATGGCTCCACTTCTGTGAAAAAAGGGGGTAGAGTCCCAGCTCCCTATTAATCCAACCACTCACGGTTTTAATGGGGGCTGTAATGATGTCAAGGCAGGCTGCAAGGAAAAAAAAAAAAAAAAAATGTCATTAAGATCCAATGGCTGTGACGGTGTGGAGTGTTGAAACAGACAAGAGGGCATTAAGTATGATGTACACTTTCACTTACTAAGTCAAAGTGCTGATAGCAGAGTGTGGAAATACTCCACTACAAGTAGGCTAAAAGCCGCATGTATTCCTGTTGTCTTACAGAATGCAAATTGTATCTGTGTAACATAAGTGTTGATGTTGTTACAGAAGGTAGATGAATCACATCAATTCAATGAGTTCTCAGGTTGAACCCAAATAAAGTGACTGATAACTGATCAATTTATCAATTGACATTGTTATGCAAAATTAATATTGCAGTTGTCAAGGAACTGTGCTGCTAAAAGGCTATCAACGTCTCTACATCGACACAAACTTAGCATTTATTTAAGAAAAAAATTGCAAGGATGCTCGCAAACCTCAGTAATGTAAAAATATGATAAAAATACAGACAATTTTACTGCTTAATATTTGGTGTGTGTTTGCTCTGCTGGGGAAGCAGGAGAAAATGCATGATTCAGCTGGATTTTAGTAAAAACTTAATTTCTATCCCCTAACTCTGGGATGCATGACTAATATCATCAAATTCATCTTTATAAGTTGCCATGAGGATGTGATGAAGACATGTGGAATTTCTGCTTTTACATTGAGCTATATTTTCACATATAGGCTAGGGATTTGACATTGTGTATTTTGAGCCCATGTACACACACACACACACACACACACACACACACACACACACACACACACACACACACACACATACAAAGTAAGATTGCAATATTGCCATACAGACCACACTGTCACATCCTTATGGGCGCAGCCAAGGGCGTCGTTTCAGCAAAAGCTAAGGTATGGCAATATGACATGACGTCACAGAGCTACTGATGATGGAGTTTCAAAAATATGAACTTATATAAAACTTCACTTTGGTCTTTGACTTGTCAGAAGTACACACTACGCTATTGAACACTGTTTGAAAGGACATGAGGCTGTTTCTCACATTCATAATACCTCATGTCTGCATGTAATGCACGACTTGGTGAGAGCAGTGAAAACATCGGAGCTATTTCGGCGCATTCAGCACCACGGACAGCGAGCGGACGTTTAATTATCATTAGTCATGTGTTTAACTTCACAGAAAATAAAGAAAAGAAATGAATTACAAGCTCATTTGTAGAAGATAACCAAGGGGTCCGCTGTATGAAACACAGTAAAACAAGGCCAATTTGGTACAATACTGTATAGGCGAATTTATTGGAGTGTCTCCAGAGAGCGAAAATACAAGCTTAACATGCCGACATGAAGAAAAAAAACCCCACATACAATCAGACAGGCTTCAAGACACCATTTAGACAGGCTGTCTACAGCAGCAGGGCAAAATGCTTTTACAACACACAACACACACCGTAGGCTGTGACAGCTCTGCACCTCTGTGTGCAAGAAAAATAAATAAATGTCATTAGTTAAGATCCAATGGCTGTGACGGTGTGGAGTGTTGAAACAGACAAGAGGGCATTAAGTATTATCTGATAGCAGAGTGTGGAAATACTCCACTACAAGTAGGCTAAAAGCCGCATGTAGCCTATTATCAGCAGATGGTATATAGCCTACGTGTATATAGCGCAAGTGTGTTTGCATGAAATGGTGAAAAAAGTTGAGGTAGTTTTTTTCTGCTGTTGTTACACCATGGTGCTCTCTGGCGTATGTCAAGGGTTTATCACCTCTATGGCCCGTCATGTGACATACGCTTATTTGATGCGTTCTCTCAAGGACCTCTGACATATGCCATTGTTTATCCTTCTCGCAGCCCTTTGGCATATGCCATTTATTTGTCCTCCATGTTTTCACGTACATGGCGTATGCGGTGCTAACGGTCGAATCAGCGCATGTGCAAGCGGTGCGTATCCGGGTATTGCACCTCTGATATTGCCCATGGTAACAGCATTATTTAACCACTAACTACCTACGGATAACGCGCTGCTGGTCGAGTCCTATTTATAGGGCTCCAGTCTCCTGGACATCTCACTCACGGTGTCACTTTCTTTCTCTGGCTATTTCCATGTGTGACACACTCTGCCTCTTTTACTGACCTGCCATACACTGTTTTCAGAATTGAAATAGCTTTAATTTTCAAAATATTGGCTGTGATTTGCTTGATTTGAGGCTGCCGCTTGGAATTATGGGTAATTTCCAATAATAAGTTGCAGGATATGTGTATGAGGAATTGATATATCCATAAAATGGGAACTTTTATCAGTGATATGCTGACTGGTGAGGTGGGCAGTGACAGACATCAGCTGTTGTCTAGCCACAGCTGCCACTGTAGCACTGTTGAGTTGTTATATCTGCTAGAAACACGAGCCCTCACATTATTTTATGGCTTTGTTATGTTTTTGATTTGGCCTCTCCTGTCATGGAATCCAAATGTCAACACTGCGCAAGGTGGCAGAGGGAACTGAGCTGCAGTACCATTTTCAACCACATGATGGAGTCAATGGACTGGTGGCGCTCTTTCAGGATTTAGACTGCTGGCAATAAATAAAAATAAAAATAAAAATAAAAATAAAAATAAAATAAAATAAAATAAAATAAAAATAAATAAATGTCATTAGGTAAGATCCAATGGGTGTGACGGTGTGGAGTGTTGAAACAGACAAGAGATCATTAAGTATTTACATTTTCCATCCTGCTCCTGGTCTAAAATATGGCAATTTCCCTTGCAGAAATATGACATATTAACAATCCCTTACATGTCTGCAAAACCACATAACACAAGATACAAGGCTGATTGTGTCAACGGTATTCTTCAATTCAGCATCAGTATAATCTATCTATATATATATATATATATATATATATAGAGAGAGAGAGAGAGAGAGAGAGAGAGAGAGAGAGAGAGAGAGAGAGAGAGAAAGAGAGAGATATGTTGAGCCTGGCTCAAAACAGTTAAATCATAATCAAAGCAGTAGCTGTATTCAATCTGTCTTTGGCTCACACACACATTCCTTTGAGGAACACTCAGAACCAGTGGATAAATACTGAACATAAAAATGGAGTCAATATATGACTTACAAACCCACATTTTATTTTTTTCAGGTTGGATGAACGATTGATTTTGCAGCAAGCAAGTCACAGTTTAGCTTCTGCATTTTTGACTTTTCCTGGGCACTTCCTGACAGGAAAGCAAAGATAAAACAAGACATTTTGTCATTTAAAAACTCTCCTATCAGTAAATAATGGCTGAATTTTCATTTTTGGGTGCACTATCCCTTTAAAGGGATACCTTGCTGATTTTCAACAATCTCTGTTTCACAAAGGTGTGGGGGGAATGTGTGCAAATGAACTGTGTTAAGAACCACCAGCCCAATGCCATCAGCTCCTGGAGCTCCCCTCCTGTCCACCAGTCAAAATCCAAATGACATGTTTCGCAACATGCAGTGAATTTCTACTAAGGCCATGGGCAGGAAGTTCCCAGCTTCCTAGCTTTTATCTGAATTTTTTTCATTATCAAACAGATGAGATAAAAATTTTTTAGAGGGGCTCATTTTGAGGTTCTTTTTTTATTGACTAATTTAAAGCCAATTACATTAATTTGTACTTCTCCAAGCTCTCTGCTGATAAGGCAGGAAGACATAGAGATGGGATGGCTGTAACGTTGCATCAGGCAGGCCTACTTCTGCCTTCTGGACAACAAACTCTCCCTCTGTGCTGTTGCAGCATCTCTCAGTAGCATATACAGACAGGTTTCAATGATGTCAATTTGAAGACATGCATACATGGACAGCGCATGTGTCCAGTGGTGTCAAACATACAGCCTGTGGACCAGAACCAGCCCGACAAAGGGTTCAATCCGGCCTTCTAGACTTTGCATACCTGAAGTAAATGCACATGTGAAGACTGAGAGGTTTCAGGAGCAATTTAAACAGTGAACAGATACTAAAACGAGGCAGCGGCCGAGGAGGGGGAGTTGCAGCCATTTTTAACTCTAGTCTGTTAATTAGCCCTAAACCTAAACTAGATTATAATTCATTTGAAAGCCTCGTTCTTAGTCTTTTACATCCGACCTGGAAAACCTCGCAGCCACTTTTATTTGTTATAGTGTACCGTGCTCCTGGCCCGTATTCTGAATTTTTATCTGAATTCTCAGAGTTTTTATCCAGTTTAGTTCTTAAATCAGATAAAGTTATTATTGTAGGCGATTTTAACATTCATGTCGACGTTGATAATGACTCCCTGGCTACCGCGTTTATCTCATTATTAGACTCCATTGGCTTCAGTCAGGGTGTACATGAACCTACTCATTGTTTTAACCATACCCTCGATCTAGTTCTGAAGTATGGAATTGAAATTGATAACCTAAAGTCTTTCCACAGAATCCCTCGCTATCGGATCATTATCTGATTACTTTTGATTTCTTTTTACTCGATTACACGCCACTCAGCAACAGTTACTATACTAGATGTTTATCAGATAGTGCTGTCGCAAAACTTAAGGAAAAGATTACTTCGTCTTTAAATTCAATACCAATACCTTCAGTAACAGAGGTTTCCCGTTCATACTTTAACCTCTCCAAAATTTATCATTTTGTTGATAGCACCGTAGGCTCGCTACAACAACGCCGACTCTGTAGCTCCTCTTAAAAAGAAGTTAAAAGCAAAGAAAGTTGGCTCCTTGGTATAACTCTGTCAAACCCCTAAGTTAAAACAAATATCGCGAAAATTTGAAAGGAATTGGCGATTAACCAAACTGGAAGAATCTCGTTTAATCTGGACAGACAGTCTCAAAACTTATAAGAGGGGCCTCCATGAATGCCAGAGCAAACTATTACTCAGCTCTAATAGAAGACAATAAGAACAACCCCAGGTTTCTTTTCAGCACTGTAGCCAGGCTGACTGAGAGTCAAAGCTCTATTGAGCCTTGTATTCCCTTAGCCCTTAGCAGTAATGATTTTATGAGCTTTTTTAATGACAAAATTCTAACTATTAGAGGCAAAATTCATGACCTCCTGCCCTCAGATAGTACCTATCTAACCTCAAACACAGCTGTAAAATCTAATATATATTTAGATTGCTTCTCCCCAATTTCTCTTCAAGAATTGACTGCATTGATTTCTTCATCCAAATCATCAACGTGTCTCTTAGACCCCATCCCAACTAGGCTACTTAAGGAGGTCTTTCCTTTAGTTAACACTCATATAATAGATATGATCAATATATCCTTATTAACAGGCTATGTACCACAGTCTTTTAAGATAGCTGTAATTAAACCTCTACTAAAAAAGCCCTCCCTGGATCCAGAGGTGTTAGCCAACTATAGACCAATATCTAATCTTCCCTTTATGTCAAAGATCCTTGAGAAAGTAGTCGCAGACCAGCTGTGTGATTTTCTCCAGGATAATAATTTATTTGAGGAATTTCAGTCAGGATTTAGAGTGCATCATAGCACTGAGACAGCTCTAGTTAAAATTACAAATGACCTTCTGATTGCTTCAGACAAAGGACTCGTCTCTGTACTTGTTTTATTAGATCTTAGTGCGGCGTTTGACACAATTGACCATCAAATTCTGCTGCAGAGACTGGATCACTTAATTGGCTTAAAAGGTTCTGCACTAAGCTGGTTTAAATCTTATTTATCTGATCGTTTTCAATTTGTTGACGTTCGCAATGAACCATCCTTACGTACTAAAGTTTGTTTTGGAGTTCCGCAAGGTTCTGTGCTCGGACCAATCCTGTTTACTCTATATATGCTTCCTTTAGGTAACATCATTAGAAATCACTCTATAAATTTCCATTGTTATGCGGATGATACACAGTTGTATTTATCGATGAAGCCAGAAGAAAGCAATCAATTATCTAAACTCCATAATTGCCTTAAAGACATAAAAACTTGGATGAGCACCAATTTCCTGATGTTAAATTCAGACAAAACTGAAGTTATTGTTCTTGGCCCCAAACAACTCAGAGACTCTTTATCTGATGACATAGTTTCTCTAGATGGCATTGCTCTGGCCCCTGCCACTACCATAAAGAAACCTCGGAGTAACATTTGATCAAGATTTGTCTTTTAATTCTCATTTAAAGCAAACCTCACGGACTGCATTTTTTCATCTGCGTAATATTGTGAAAATTAGGCCTATCCTGACCCGAAAAGATGCAGAAAAATTGGTCCACGCTTTTGTTACCTCAAGGCTGGATTACTGTAACTCTCTGTTATCAGGTAGCTCTAGTAAGTCCTTAAAAACTCTCCAGCTAATTCAGAATGCAGCAGCACGTGTACTAACAAGAACTAAGAAACGCGATCATATCTCTCCTGTTTTAGCTTCTCTGCACTGGCTCCCTGTAAAATCCAGAATTGAATTTAAAATCCTACTGTTAACTTATAAAGCTCTAAATGGTCAAGCTCCATCATATCTTAGAGAGCTCATAGTGCCATATTATCCCACCAGAACACTGCGCTCTGAGAACGCAGGGTTACTCTCCTGTGGAATCATCTTCCTGTTACGGTCCGGGAGGCAGACACCGTCTCCACATTTAAGACTAGACTTAAGACTCTCCTCTTTGATAAAGCTTATAGTTAGGGCTGGCTCAGGCTTGTCCTGTACCAGCCCTTAGTTAGGCTGACTTAGGCCTAGTCTGCTGGAGGACCCCTCTATAGTACACCGGGCCCCTTCTCTCCTTCTCTCTCTCTCTCTCTCTCGTATCCTATTACTGCATCTAGCTAACACGGCCATTCTGGATGTCACTAACTCGGCTTCTTCTCCGGAGCCTTTGTGCTCCACTGTCTCTCAGATTAACTCATATCACAGCGGTGCCTGGACAGCGTGACGTGTGTGGTTGTGCTGCTGCCGTGGTCCCGCCAGATGCCTCCTGCTGCTGCTGCCATCATTAGTCATTAGTCATACTTCTTCTGTTATTATACACATATGATTATTGTCACACATGTATACTGCCAGGTATTAATACATACTTTCAACATATTGTACCGCAGTAACCAGAACTATAACTATAATATTATTACTTCCATTAATGTTGTTGTAAGATACTGTCATTACCTGCATATCTCTCTCTCGCTCTCTCTCTCTCTCTCTCTCTCTCTCTCTCTCTCTCTCTCTCTCTCTCTCTCTCTCTCTCTCTCTCCCTGTGTCATATGGATTACTGTTAATTTATCATGTTGATCTGTTCTGTACGACATCTATTGCACGTCTGTCCGTCCTGGAAGAGGGATCCCTCCTCAGTTGCTCTTCCTGAGGTTTCTACCGTTTTTTTTCCCCCGTTAAAGGGGTTTTTTTTGGGGAGTTTTTCCTTATCCGCTGTGAGGGTCTTAAGGACAGAGGGATGTCGTATGCTGTAAAGCCCTGTGAGGCAAATTGTGATTTGTGATATTGGGCTTTATAAATAAAATTGATTGATTGATTGATTGATTAAAACATTGCCTTAGAGGGTTTTCCCCTCTGACCAGACTGCAGCTCTCTGAAATAACAATAAGTACTTTCTATGGTTTCAATGTTTTTTGAACATTGTGCAAAATATTGTCAACCAGCAGCTTCAGTACAAATGAATCAGCATCAGACTTCTGTCTTGAAACAATATATGTGGCTGCTGAGGCACTGACAAAACATCAGACTGTAAATGGTTTGTAAGGCAGGGGATGATTTCACCTGCTTCCTCAATAGCTTCCACTTCGGTGGATGATATTTAAAAAATGGTCACATGTGATGAAAGTTAGTCGACTGACTGAATGTGGAAAAACTAAGACATACTGTTGAATTTTCACATCATTTTTCTTTCTTCTTTGTTTTTTAAATGGATGAACTTTGAAGAGGTTGATATTTACAGGTTCCCAGCAAGCATTTTTTGGTTTAAAAAACGTCTAATAGCTGTCTATATGAAGACCTGATGTCTAGGCTAAATCACGGCTGAATTTGGGCTGTCAGTGAAAATTTGGTAGACGTCTAACCATAGCCAAAGTGTAGATGTCATCAATTATACAGCTACTATGTAGAGACCATGTCCAAAAAATGGAGATAAACATATTTTAATTACTGTTGACTCTCCATACGTGATTGAATATCATACTGCACGCCATCTGCAATGGCGAAAATTACATTTAATCAATTTCAAAATTTGGGTTACATGTAGCTAGACTAAATCGGAGCTAGATATAGCCAATACGTTTAAATCACGACTATTGCTTGCTGGGTTACTATGCAGTGGTATCTCACTTGAGATCAAATTGAGCTGAACTAAAATGAGTTTGACACCCCAGTTATGTCACTAAGGTAAAGCAGCAGTCCAAGGAAAAGTTTCAGGCTAACTGACTCAGAATATATCCATGGCTCCAACCCATAGTCTGTCGATAAAAATGGACAACATGACACCTCCCCAAAGTGAAGCCAAAACATTCCCCCCCTGGTGGCCAGTTGCAGAGTAGGTCAAACCCTGCTCCGTTAAGCCTGATTTATGGTCCTGCGGCGTACCTACGTCGTTGCCGTGATGCCATTGTGAACTCTTCGAACTTCTCTGTCACTCCATTTCATCGCGGTGCAATTCAGCGCCAGAGCTGTAGGAGGCTGCGTTCCTTTCCTTTCTCTAGTTGATTCTTTGTTTAGCTTCCAGCTTTTCCGGTCACAGAGAAATGAACGCAGAGCACGGACAGACGGCTCTGTCCGTATCCGTATCCGTATTGAACGTTGAACAAAAATCGGCCTGAATACTACAACATCTACATCGCAACCGGAGATGTTTAAAGATGGCGGGGATGGCGCAATCTGGAAATACGGAACAGGAAATGCGTTGCTACCAAGCAAACCAATCACAGCCCTCTTGGTCTGCGCTGGGTCTGCGTCACCTCGACGTGTAGTTACATTTTTGGGCAGGTGCACGTCAGGCTAGGCAGGGGCTATGGCGAGCCTTCTGCGTAGCCACGTACCCTACAATGTAGCGACGTTGTTGATTTAACGCAGAACCATAAATCAGGCTTTAGTGTCAGCATATGGGACATGGGCCAAACTAAAAAATGTAAGTGTGCATCAAATACATTTTTCCCAAAAACTGATGTATGTTCAAGTGTTTTTCTGATAAGTTTAGTTGTAACTATATTATTTGATGCTATTAAAGGGGGGTTGACGTCATGATTGACAGCTGTGTGTGTCAGTCATAGTACTCGTGGTGTGCATCCTAGTCAGATGCTTGAAACATCTCAACTGGCATGTTTTAATGTTAAGGAGCGGCAGTTTCACTTTGACCTCATCCTGGATGTGCAGGCCTCTTCACTCCTTGCTAGAAATTTACAAATTCTGTCACAGAGGACAGCAAAAAGTCTCAGTATTTAAACTCTGGACGGCAAAGCTGTCTGCTGTTACAGTTGCCAAAATCTTTTGCTGACCAAAAGTAATTCTATCCTCGTTTACCTCTACTGTCTGCCTGATTCATGCTAACGCAGCATAAGAGCGAGACCAACCACTCTGTCAAAGAAGCTCATTTTGGCATAGGCACACCAAGGCATCACATGACCAGGCATCTATGCTTAGCCTTGAGGTGAGCCCCATGATGCTCTCTGCTCCCTGCGAACTTTCATTAGCAATATTTAGACAACTAAACCTTCAAGCAAAGCGGAAAAGATTTGATGAGGCACATTTTGTTCTCTGACTGTACTCATCCCAGACATTCAGGGAACACTTGATGGTTTATAATAGCTTTTATAGGTTTATAAATGTTTCAACCTTCCCTTCAGACTTGCCATACAACACTCAGCAGCCAGTCACCTTGAAATAACCTCTGCCAAACAGAATAGGAGAGAACTAGAAAGGAAATGAGAGGCGTGGAACAAAACATGACTTATTGGTAACTATCGCATCCTGATCTTTCTACCTGGCTCACTACTCAGAGACGAGAGATAACACATTATTGTGCCTAGCGGGCTTGCTTCAGTGCAAGTTCATCAAGATAGCAGCACCAGCCTTGATCTGCCTCCTCGATTTATTGAGCAGAATTGTTGAAAAGCTCTTTCTCTGCCTACCCTCTATTCTTTGTGTTTATCTATCTGACTGCTCCCTTTCTGTCGTTTCAGTTCGACGGAGCTCTCGTCAGCCTCTGGCTCTTTAAAGGCAGGGAGTTATTTGTTTCACTACTGTACCTGCAGTAAGAGATGTACAAGCTTCAGTAGCTTGCGGTTATATTTTAGCTCCTATGCTCCTCAGTAAAAGTGGATGCATATTCATGTGTGAAGGATAGCAGCAGATCCCATGTGGAGATAAAGTAATGTGGAGACTGCATGAACTGTGATTGGTAAGCTCACGGTGCTTGTGTTCACTACTACAAGCTGCTGATGTTGGGTCATGGAGTGCAATTTTTGATCAATGAAGGACATTTCCCCTGCACTCACAGGCCTTAAAAACAAGACGTATGGGCGTTAAAGCTTTTCTAGCAGCCTCTGGTGGTCGTGCTTTTTATTTCTATAGAGCTGAGGTTCAGATGGCATCAAGCTCCATGATCTTATTTTCTACTTTTAGAAAATATTCTAAACTAGATTTTTTTTTGTTGGTCCAGCTGTTGTTGACCTACTTGCTGAATAAATATATATCCATGGGTGGATTATGAGACAAAGGGCCCCTGGGCACAGATATGCAAAGGGCTCCTCCACAGGAGCAAGACACACAGGCTGTTTTGTTGTGTGTCTGTGTATTTGTTGAGCATCTTTTGTGCTTTTGTGTGTAATTTACTGTCTCTTTGTGGTAGTTTTGCATCTATTTGTGATTGCTTTGTGACTCTTTTTTTTTTTTTTTTTTAAAGATATAGGACAGTTAAGCATGAAGGGGGGGAGAAAGAGAGGGGTCATGACATACAGTAGAGGGCCACAGGCTGGGGACGAGCCCGGGCCGCTGCAGCAGCAGCCTTGTACATGGGGCGCCTGCTCTATCCACTAAAGCCTAGTTCCCATTACATGATTTTCACCCCGTTTTTGCGATTTTATCATAATCTTTTGAGTGTTCATACGTGGCAACGTGTGTTTCTGTCAGCAGGGGTCTCGTCAACTGCGTTACGACCTGTGTGTGCACACCACAAGATTTCTCCTCTGAGCCCTCGCTGACAGAGCCCCAGATAACGCGGTGACGTCACCAAACTTGGAGACGACACATCGCAAAGGCATGGCTATTCTTCCCAGTGTTGAATCAGATCTGCCTCCAGGGCCTGGGTCCAAACACAACGCGCTCCCTGTGATCCTGTGGATGCCGCCATTGTTGTTGTTGCTTGCCAGCTTGTCAGTGTTGCCAGATCTTGGGAAAGAAACAAACAACCAGAGCTATGGAAACAAGCCCAAAAGAAGCGACTATCATACGTTTAAATAACTTATTAGACGGATATATATAGAGAAAGGCGGCATTTAGAGAGCAAGCCCAAATAAGCAACGCCACTTCAGAAACAAGCCCAAAGTCACGGCTAATAAGCAGACCTGGCAAATGGCAACCCCGCGGCTTGTCCTCCTCATATTTCTTCCGGGTTATGTGAACAACAGCATATATTCTAATCCTCACACGGAGGGGAAAAAAAAGCCTTGTGGAGCGTCGTTCCTGTGGGCTACAGCAACACTTAACCCCTGCACTTGCCTTAGAAGGACTAAATGAACAAACCTTCTATATTTAAACATCCCATGGAGAGAGACTCTCACTGCAGTCTGTTCTGTGTGGCTCTGAAAATGTCTGCGTGCAGCCTGGTTCTGTGGATGATAAACAAGGTGCAAAGTGCTGGACAAAGCAGTGACTGTATGTGGTGGAAATATAGGGTCTAGGTACCATGTTTAAAGGGTTACGGGGCTTTTGAGTCTCCTCCTGGTCTGTATGAATTAATTTAAGTGACAGGTGAAGGCCAGAGGGGTCCCCTGACACTTTGGACCCCTGGGCCTGTGCCGACTTGGCCCTCTCAGTAATCTATCCATGGATGTATTTAGGCTTGTTTACCCATTTTCTATCTTTTGGTCTCTTTCCTGTAAGTTTGCTTTTTGCACAGTGTGTGAATTACTGAGACCCAGAATCAGATTCTTTGTATCTATGAGCACATTTCTCCAGTAAACTCATAATTTCAAACTCGGTAGTCTGACAACTACGCCTCCCATGTGGCCTCAACGGCTCTTGTGATATGAAAGCTAAATGGAATACCTGCGATGCTCGTTTCCCTTCTACACCCACATTTGAACTTTTGAACTTACAGTCACGAGTTCACTTCTCTAAATCACTTTCATCATCCCCTCGCTGTTTGGACT
Organism: Epinephelus fuscoguttatus; assembly: GCF_011397635.1. NCBI lineage: Eukaryota > Metazoa > Chordata > Actinopteri > Perciformes > Serranidae > Epinephelus > Epinephelus fuscoguttatus. The sequence continues at coordinate 13,976,212 of NC_064766.1, read as the reverse complement.
GTTTTTGCCAGAGACGGAGGAGTTTAGTAAAATGTAAACACATCCAGTGTAATACACCTGTATCATTAATCTTACTCTTCCAACAGCATAAACAGAAACAAAGACACTAACCCCCGTGCTATCACCTCTGTTGTTTAGCAGCTTTCATTACTTTCATTTAAGCTCACAGGAGTCTGCCATTGCTTTTCTGATTGAGAACAAATGCCAGTCCTCCTCTGACAGGATATCCATCATCACGCTGTGTTCTGTGATTGTGGCTGCAGGCACCTTGTGTACACAAGCTATAGCTGCTGTATTTTTAATGAGCAGTAATGACAAGGAAGCAGGAAGCGTTGCTGAAAGAGAAACACAATCAAAGAACAAACATCCTGATACCGCAACAAGGTTTTTTTTTAACGGTAATATGGACCTCAGATAAAACTGTTTAAACAAGCAGCACGGTCCGTATTGCCTACGTTTATTACATTTAAACTGAAACTATATTCTTGTGCCAGATATTTGCGAGTATAATTTTCTTTGCATAATCTAGATCATTATATACTAACAGGGCCCTTGTACCTCATCATGAATCATTAGCTAAAAATATGAGTCTAGTTGCTCCTCTTTCAAGCTTTCTGTCCCATAATGCAATCATACAGCTGTTAAACTAAACCATCCTCCCCCAAACATCACTGAGGTGCTGCTAGCTGCTATTACAAATATATTAACACAATAAAACATTTAAATAGGTGACACAATCTAGTGAAAGCAGCAGCCCACTATCGCTTCACCCATCACATCCAAGAGAAAACTATGACAATTCCCCACTCTATATCTGAAATATATCACCATTTGATTTAAAGTGCAGCTAATTAGGAGTCTCTCTAGCAGTTTTAAACTCACTTCATATGGAGCATTTAAACACAGATCGGTTAACTTGTAATTTTGGCTGCTCAGATAAACTTGGTTGATGGTGGCAATTCAAAAGTAAATACTGTGACGGTAGGAAATTTTTACAACTGCTATAACAGTTGAAACAAACACTAAGGTTAACAGCCAACAAATGCTGTCCTTAGCTGTGACACCTGAAAATATGAGATTTTTTTTTACTGTGCAGTGCAGCCACAATAGCAGACCAATAATGACCCAACAGAAGAAAAAAATATCACCCTGAGATTTAATTTCTCTCCCTTGGTGTCGAGCCTGGTTTGTGCACAGCCATAGAAAATATCACATAGACCAGGGATACTCAGCTTGCTCGGTCTGGGGTCCACTTTTGCAAAATGGCAGAAGGAGAGGGACCTGTTAATTAACAAATATTAATCATTTTTGGAATCAATGAAATCTCCTTGCACAGCCACAGGTAGTCAGGTGCTGGTAGGCAGCAGGAACGTGTGTAATCAGCTTTACAAACAAATCCTCCACACTCTGACGTAGACTTTACTATACTTTATTAATCATTTTTATTAGATAAAATGAGTAAGCAAGACAAACCCTTTGCAGCACCCTTGCACATGGGCCAGGTGTAACAGGGGTGTCAGGGGCTCAGCTTAGACCTCTGTCAGGGGGTCCAGAGGAACCTAAACAAACTATATTTTGATGTTTTTCATGCACTCTAGCACCTTGTATACAATCAGTGTGAATCAATCGATTTTCATTGTGAATTAGAAAACAGTCGGCAGGCCACCTGACACCCTGCTCAGGGCCAGATTTGGCTCAGAGGCCATAAATTGAGTGTCACTGACATAAACCTTTGTAATTTTATCACTGTAATTTTCTTTTTCCTTGTCACATTCCCTACCAGCTGGCTAGCCCTAGAAAACAGTGAGAAGCAGAGCTGTGTTGGTCCGAGCTGCTTTACACCAGTGGAAATTACCAGGCTCTTGTGTCACCTCTGTGTATTATTAGGCTGTATACATGTAGTCTACACCGTGTAATTAGCTCAGCAGGCTAAAGTCAAGAGCAAATGGGAGCCCGGATCTCAGTTCCCATCTGGTGCAGCTTTATCTGTTTATTAAAGTGTTGGTATAAGGTAAAGAGACATTATTGTGAATGTTTCTATCTATCCTGTATTTCCAGTCTATAGGGTCGTGTTAGCATCAAAAGATGATTTAAAAAGGCCCCCACGGTGCTTTAAATTCAGACAGCTGTAACTCTTGAAAGCAACAACGCTTTCATCTGAAACTTAAGAAGAATCTCTTGCGCTTTGCTCAATAATGCATCACACGTCAACCTCCTTTTCTTCAGCATTTCAAGCTGCTTTAAAGAAAGCCTTTGGTTTGCAGCATCTGGAATTTTTATTTATCAACTCACTTGAAAGTGGTCACATTTCAAAAAATACTTGAATCAGCCTTTAAAATGCAGACCGGCGACAAAACCGGTTAAAACCCCAAATTTCTTGGACAAACCTTTTAGACGAGATGTATGTCCTCAGTTGTAGCTACTGTGCAGCCCCGGCTGCTGCTTTGGATTTTTTTTCCCATGGTTATTACTGTAATGACCCATGAAGAAAAGTCCCTGTTGTAGCCTTTGATTTAACAAATAAACGGGCATCAGTGGAAAAATGAGAACATTCAATTCAGCTCCACTGTTTTCATCCAGCAACATTGATTGCTTTTTCATTTACATAACCAAGAGCACCTCTAAATACATCCAAACCAAGCACAGCCACCGTATCATCTCCTTTTAATTCATTTAACAAGGACACAAGGAAGCAGTGATTCCAGAAACATTTATTCAAATCCCCTGGTGGTTCAATGGCCCGTGTGTTTGGCAGCACTCCTCAGGCCTTCGCCAAGATGCAGACGAAGAACCGTGTGAGCCAGGCTTTGAAAACAGTGGATCAAAGACTTCATGTTTCTGGTAAAAGCATAAAAATTGCTTGTTCGTTCCCACGGGTTCGGTCGTTTCAACTGATCCCAGGGAGAGCTGCAAAGGTTCACTGACAGTGAAGAACATGGTTGTCCTGCAAAGATCTCCCTGTGTCACAGCTGCATGGAAGTATACATATTCATAGTGTTCTGAGTCACGTCGGCTGATGCTTTGTAGATTTATGTATTTATTCAAAAATACAGTAGATGAGGGATAATAAGAAAGTGCAGTTCATACACACAAGTTCTCTGTCTCTGATAGATCACACCCATAAAACCAGCTCTCCGTGAATCTTTCTGCCTTTCAGCAAGTGGCACAGGTACTTATTTTAAGGTCAGGGCTCTATTTTACAGCAATAGAGTTTATTACATGTCATGTGTCATCTTCAGCCCTCAAATGTTTCTCCTGATGATGTAAAACCTTGTCCAGCCTCATGAGGGTGCTATAGTTGAACAATTTGAGCTTTAACATCGAAGCTGCCACTGGTCCAGCTTTAAGGGATGATGCATCTTGCTGGACTTTGAAGAGTCTTACTTACTTACTTTCTCGAATGAAGAATTACTCAAGTAGAGTACAAAATAATGGCCCTCCAAAAAATGTGACTCTCTTCTTTCCCTGCTTCTTAGAATAGAGATAAAGAAAGCCTTTGAAATTAAGGAACTGTCATTGGAAATAGACTCTAAAACAATTAACAAGATGGGTACTGCAATAAAAAACAAAATAATTAACACAATGTTAATATCGTACCTTCCTCACCTCTATCACTCATCATCTAACAAAAGAAAACAGAATAAGCAATACAATACAAACCACTAAGGTATCCTGCAACTGGTGTATCACATAATCATGCTGACTGGCTCATGAGAAGATGAAACTGGCTGCAACCTGCTTATATCCTCTGAGTCTGCCATGATGGACCAATAGCTGTTTAGCACTCATGTCAACCAATCACAGCAGCCCACCCACAGCTCATCAGACACACATCCACACCGTAACAGGTCAGTAAGAACAAAGAGAGAATGCACCATGACAAATACAACACACAGTATTCCAATACAACTCTGAGTCACATCAACAAGGCCCACGTAGGCCACACTGTAACTTCCTTCATATTTATCTTTATTACATTAAAGAAGTACAAAGTTTTGATCCCAGAAATGCTCTTTATCAGAAGGAACTGAGACTGGGCACAAGACAAAAGAGATATCCGTTTAAAATCTACACTATTTGGATGATCCTTTCAAAAAATGGTTGAGTAAAATATATCAGTAAAAATCCTCTCACCTTTTTTTTCTTGAATCCAGGTACTCAGGTGGCAGTAACATGCAGATGTGTACTTTACATCAGTTCTACTGCTGTGCAACAGGAGAATTAGGATGTGAGTCTGCATTAATGACTCCTCGTTAGCTGCTGGTGAGTCTTTAACTGGAACTACAAATAAAGAAAGTGATTAGTACTCACAGGCCATCATGCTTTTGTTGAAAACTTCCGACAATAATTGTGCACAAACTGTTAGGTGAATGTGAATGGTGCCTTGCAGTGTTTGAACACCATATGTGAAATGAGCAGTACATTTGTAGGATCATTTGAGACATAATACTGTCCTGTATGCACATCTGTGTTTGTAACCGATGTGACTTTACCACCATGGGATGGATTTGGTCGCCCCAGGATGAACTGTAATCACATTGGTGATCCCCTGGTTTTTCATCTAGCGCCATCATCAGATCAAATTTCGCTTGGTCCAAGACTTTACTTTTCGCTAACCTGATGAAGCCATGGGCGAAATGTGTCGTTTGAAACGTTTCAAATAAGGATTAAATTAAAAGAAGAAGCAACATAACCCTCTTGCGTGTGTCTACTTATTTACTATCAATCTGATGTTTCCTGCTATCACCTGCACCAAGTTTTGAGGCCTGACAGCGCTGGGCACAAGGCACATGCTTCTAAGTGATCCAATACTTGACTTTGAAACAAAAAAACCTGCAAAAAACTTACATTCCCATCAGCCTCAGCTGCACTTAGATGGTGAACACTATACTTGCTTGATATCAGCATGTTAGCATTGTCATTGTGAGCATGTTAGCATGCTGACATCAGTGAGTCACGTGGCCTGTAGACTCTTGGTGTTGTAAATAAGCAGTTTTTGTGATGCAGGAGCCGGTGACTGTGTTTACAAGGTCTTTAGTATCCCAGTTTGAGGCTTATCCCGGCTTTGAGCTTATCCGGGATATGATGTTTACATGGAACACAGAGAAACCCGGTTATTCATATCCCTGTATACATGATAAATACCAGTAATGCGTTTTAAATAGTTTTGGGTACTTCAATCCAGAGTAAAGCTTGGATTTGTATAGTACAGTATTGCTGTCATGAGAGAATCATGTGTATCAAATAGTTCTTTTGAGCTTAAAAGGTAGGAAGATTCATTCAAGATAAGAAGATAAATGATTGTCGCTAGACCTGAAGTGAATGAATAAGTGTAATCTTATCAGTACTGCCTTATAGCTGTGAAGTAAAAAAGCACAACATTTCTCTCTGAGATGAGCAGGTAAAGTATAAATTAGCATTATGTTAAGTGCTAACATTAGCTAAATAACTCACCTGGGTATAAGGCATCTTCCTGTGGAGGCTCTGCTGCATTCGAGAAGACGATTGCAACACCACTGCTGACCTAACTTGTTCAGCGGTGCGAGGTGGAAAACCGGCGTCACGTAGCTTATCCGCAATAGACTTGAATAGGTCGGCATTTCTGTGTCTTCTGCCGTCTAAACATATAGTTACGTTGAGTTCTTTCATCATTTTCAGGGAAAATTCAGTCTCTTCGTCGCTCCAAAAATGGGAAGCTCTCGTTGCCGCCATGTTGCTTGTATATGTGGTGCGTCACTCTGGCGCCTGCGCACACGGCGGGGAGCCGTCAGAGACCGGGATAAGGCGTATACATGCTCCAGTATCCCAGCTTCTATCGGAGTACTCCAGGTGGCAAAACAGGGTTTCTTGAAACCGGGAAAAGGGCATAACCTGGTTTCTGAATTCGGGATATGGTGTTTACATGCACAAACACAAAAACGGGATACTTAAAAAACCCAATCAAAACTGGGATACTAAAGACCTTGTAAACACAGTCAGTGTTCATTCAGGTTAAAACATGACGCGTCACATATTCTGATATTCACACTGAATGGTCATTTGGTTATCACTTTGCAATGTTTGCAGTGATTGAAAACTCACTCTTTCCTTGTGAGTAATGTTTTGTTCCTACCTCTTTATCTCTAAATCTGAGTGTGAAGAAATCTTTTTGTGATTGTTAGAATTTCCTGACTCATAACATCAGCCTGCCAGAGGACTAGGACTTGGACATATGAAAGACTAAGCTATATGGAAGAAAGAGGCTGTTAAGTCATTTAAAATGCGGTATGGCTCGGATGAAGCATAATTTTAACATGAAATATTGGAGCAGACATGGTTACATTATGTATGTCTGAGCAAATGTTGCTGTGTGGTTTGAGTCTGAGGCTTTGGACTGACCTTTTATGTATGTTATCGTTCTTCATGTCTTGACGTCTTACTACAAAAGATGACTTTGGGTTGTCTAGCTTTGTTTTGTACACAGCATGAGACAAAACCTACTGAAATAGGTGTGTGTGCGGCAAGAAGCCTCAAATGAACCTCTGGCCTCATTTTAAGAGCTTGTGACAGCTAGGAGACAAGAGTTTAAAAGAGAGAGTGAGTGCAGCAGCAGTTATATAATGAATCATATAACAATAAAGGAAAGACAGATGAGGAGGTGTCAAGAGGAAAAATGTTTCATTATATAATGTGATCATAAGGGGTGACAATGGCAATGACACTTTCAAAATGACTGAATCGCTCTCACAGCTTGAAGATAATGCACAGAAGTCATTTGCATGTCACTTTTGGGATTTTGTGTTCTTGAGCAAATTGGGCGAAGGATAAAACCATCAAGGGCAGCACAGCAATTGAATCCAAGTGGAGGGAATACATTTCACAGTACATTTCATTTTCCCCTCCATTGTGCCCCTGAGCAAGGCACGTACTCTGCTGGTTGCTGGTTCCCAGGTGTGTGTGGTTGTATAAAAGCGAAGCAGGGTTTTGCTGAGAAAGTAAAAGTTAGTTCAGGTGAGTTTCCCTGGACTCCCATCCCTGATATAAACTCCAGTTTCTTCTCTTCTTCCCTCCAGAAAGGCTGACTTCTAGACCTCTGGCTCCTGCAGGAGGTCCAGAGTGATAAATAGATTTATTTCAACCAAGTAACTATTTAAAGGAACAATGTGTAAGAATTAGGGGATTTAGTGGCATCTAGTGGTGAAGATCACAGATGGCAACCAGCTGAAACTTCTTCTGGTTAGAGTTCCTTCGATGTCAGCCCGCTCTCACACCCAACTTGTCAAATACAGACACTTTGTCAGTGGCACTCGGGAGCAGACACCGACGCACAGAGGCACTCTTAGCTACGGTATCATATACAGTAGTTGGCAGCTGATTGTGACACTGCGGGCAACTATTATGGTATACACAGTGGCAAAGTCCACATAAGGCAAGTAGGAGTGAAGGTGCATAGGTCAAACAAACTCTGGACTTTCTCCCGGGAGCCTGCTGTTCCTGTCCAGTGTGAAACCAAGTTATTTTAATAACAATGTAGTGTGCTAGTATGTGTAGCATGCTACGCTAGTGATGTATGTCACATGATCTCACATTATGTTCGTAACAACCCTTCTTATATTAAGCCAAAACATGTTTTTTTTTAAAACGTACCATGTGCTATTGTTGCCTGAACTTAAGGAAGAAAACCTAAAACCAAAGTTTTTTTCCCCTATGCTGTAAGTTTATTTTGAAAAAGACTTTGTATTTTACAAGCAGAAACTGTACATTTCCTGTGTATTTTGAAATGACACAATGCATTTACAGATGAAAATTACAATGTCGTTGCCGAGTGTCCAAAACTGACGCAAGAGGGTAGCTAGCATGTCATATTTCGATGTGTAGGACCACTGACTAATGTCTGTATTTGAAGAGTTGGTATGTTGCAGATGGGCCGATAGCCCAGCACCTGCTAATGCTTGCTCACCTTTTTCTCTGATAACGTAAGATCCAGACGTTCAGGAGGTTTTTAGCAGGAGCTGAATTATCCACAAAGGTCCTTTCCTGTCCGAGACAAACAGACCAGGTGATTTAAATCAGTTAAAGCAACGAATAAAGCAGTTTCATGTTAGAAATCAACGTTTTTATCGGTGCTGTTTGACATGTCTGAGACACGCCGCAAGCCCAGTACCTGCTAATGTGTGCTCACCTTTTTACACTGATCCAGAGGTTCAGGATTTTTAGCAGGAGCTGAATTATCTACAGGGGTCTCTTCCTCTTCGAAACAAATGCATCCAGTGATTTAATGTGGTAAAAATGCTTAATAGACCAGTTTCTTGTTATTAAAACCTGTATTTTTCCAACACTTGTGCTGCAGAGGGGCTGTTAACTATCTAGAGCCAGTGTTTGGTTTGTCCGTAAAGGGCTACTGTAGAAACATGGCGCAACAAAGTAAACTCCAGGGACGAGGACCTGCTCCTTATGAAGGTACGAACAACTCATTCTAAGGTAAAGAAAACCCAATGATTCATATTTTCAGATGATTATACACTCAAGAAAACACACTTAGAACTAGTATATTCCATATCTGTCAGGATATCCCCCTTTATCCTACTCACTGGATCTTTAATGGGCAGTGACCGGCAGTGACAGAGAAATCAGTAAATGATGTAAAAGTAAAAGTTACAGCTACAGAAAACGCAGATCAGTCAGTAAACATTCATATGAGTAACAGTTGAATAGTAAGTAGGGAGACATGAGAAAGATGAAAACAAAATTAGATTATCCTGATGACAGGTTGCCCTTGGCCACAGTCAAGCTGAGTCAAAGCTTAAGGATCAACAGTACATCTCTTGTGCAAGAATTTATAGATTTGTTGAGTGAAATCTACTGGCGGTAACAGCATTTTACCTCCACTCATTATTAAAAGTGTCCCTTTTCATTTCTCAGTATCCAGGACTGCTCATATGTTCATTGACTATGACAGAAACATACCAATTATTTCAACATGTTTGACATTTACAGTGTTTTCTAAAAGAGCAGCTAATTAGCTGAATGAAATGATGAATTATTGATGGGTGGATATGTGCTATTAGGGAATATGACGCATCTGAGCTGGAAAGATAATAAGCCTGCAGTGTTTCCTGCCAACGTTATCAGAGGCAACAGTTCCTTGAAAGCCATTTAACACATTTTTTTTTTGTCATGTTATGTTTATGAAACCTCCATTTTGTGTTTTCGGTGTCATTTTATCCTTTGCCTCTGCTGCTGCAACCCAATTTCCCCACTGAGATCATTAAAGTTTCATCTAATGTTATTGCTTGAATTGAGGACACACACAGCCATGAGCGGAACTGATGATAGCTATTCAAATGCATTTCATAATTTAAAAAATCAACAGGTATTCAGAAAATACGAGTAGACAATTACATCAAATTGCAGTTCTGAGTATGCACTCCTGCTGCTGGAAGGCACTTTGGTTAAAGGCTGATTTTCTCCATCTTGCAGCCACGAGGTTTGGACCCAGCAGCAATCATAACTCTGCAGGTCTGCACAGTAACATTATGTGTGAGGGTGCTGGAGTGTTTCCTCAGGTGTTTGGGAGAGTCGAGTTGGGTAAGTGGATTGTACACCTCACCGCTCAGAGCTCTCTCTACACAGGGTGGGAGGGGGGACCCCGGGGGGCTGCACAGGAGAGGCTGAAGGATGGACATAATCTAATCACTACTAATGCACACATGTCCATCTCCACACACGCTCTGGTTACCCCAGAGCCATATACGCTATATAGATAGACACTCTCTGGACAAAATATTGAATGGAGAAGACACAGAGGCCGCAGTAATCTTCATCTGGTGTGGCAGGTTTTGGTAAGATTGTGGAAAAACTCTACGGAAATCCCCAAATAAACTTCTCAAAAATAATAAAAGGAAATCCCTCAGACAATAAAGAAATTTGGCTCGGGCCGTGACTACCAGGCAGCTGTCATCAACCTGTCACCAAGCCTGCAGCTGAACAATGAACCAAGATGGAGGAGCTTTTACCTCCTGCTTTTAAACAGGAAGCTCCTCCTACAGACAAAACAAAGTTAGTGCATAATCAATTAAGACAATAAAATAAAATTTCAATGTAAAAACAACAAGTATTTTCCGAATGATTATTCGAAGTGTCCTAACATAGAAATATTAACAATAAAAGTCATTTAGAAAGACTATTCCCTGACACAATGAAAAGTCCCACCCCTACACTTTACTCAACATGGTACAGTCTGACTTCCCTCTACTATAAAGCCCATTGGAGGCTCTCACATCCTGTTTGGCTCCATGCTCAGCAGGTGAAACAGATGGATGCTCATTAACCAACATTTTGTCAGTTGAAATTACATATGACCAATAAATTCAAATAGAAAGTATTAATACTAGAAATGGATCATGATGACATTAACAATAGCCCCTTTTACACTGCCAGATTATCCACGAATGTTGGGCCGTTTTGCCGGCAAGCTGCGAGTGTTTAGACACACTGAGCCAGATTGGCAAGTTGATCCGAGGTGCCCAATTTTCTGCCTCGTAGAGTAGACATATTGGCGGAACCCTTTTAGTTTAAAAAGAATGAGGCGCCCTTCCGCAACGGGAGGGGCTGTTGAAGACTTGTGGGAGGAGCTGTTGATGACGCCGCCGCACGTGCGAGCCACTGGTGGTGGATAAACAGGAAACAGCTGATAGCAGGAATTAGCAAGCAGCTAGTAGAAAGAGGGAAACACAAACCTGACAGATGCTGTAATCTAAAAAGGGCTTATGTGAGTGATATCAGTATACATGCTAAGATGACCAGAAATTACTTACGTTAGCAGGTTGGCAAGCTACACCCACATGTGCTAACTATACTAACATGCTCAGCCACACAGGCCTGGGCTAGACGACCAGGACTACAGATCCAATTAATAATAGAATTGCAGATAATGTGTCCGAGTGGACAACCTACTCTTATAGGGCACAGGTTAGCACGGTGACAGTGACTTTATTTTCACATCTAAAGGTTTAAAACATCAGACCTGTTTTAGCCAATTAAGTACCTAACATAATAGTTCACTTTTTTGAAAAAAAAAAACAACAAAAAAAATTGGTGTTACTTGTAATCCATCACAAAGATTTGAGTGTGCTTTAACCACTTAACATTTTTTATTTTTCCTTAACTTCGCTTTAAACTGTGTATTATATACATTCATACTCTCTTCATTGAGACTCTATGATATTTACAATGAATGAAGAAAAATAAGTGAGTTTAACAGGCTTCTGATGCCCACTGTAAATCTCTAAATGAACTGTTGGCAGTTCAGTTGCATTATGGGTAATGTAGGCACCAGGTTTTGGACAGGTATGAAGAATGCATGAAATAATATGATCAATATCTCACAGTGAAGACTTTTCATATCAGTCCATCCCCAGACTGCATTATCTTATATTGGTAATTTTAAGTGATCATAAATGTAAACACAATTTATTATCATCATGATTTTATATTATTATACACTGCACAACTCAACAAGTTTCAAGAATAGGCTATGCAAACTAAAGAACTAAAGCTTAAAAGGAGAAAAAATAATACCAGCTTAAGAAACATACCAACACTGCCCTTTATTTTGCCGTACTTCTCTTTGGTGATTGGTGATCATTTCATAAAGGACAGCTATAAAAGATAATGAGAAAGAGAATTTTGCTTAAAGTTTTATGTATTCCTCATGCACATGTGCACAAATATCCACTGAGATTGATAAAGGCTCATGCATATAAGCTTACAGAAGACATTCACACACAAACTGAGCGTATGCCATCACACACGCACACAGACAGTCACGCCCTCTCCTGACTTTAAGATCAGCAGGAAGGCCTGTAAACACAACACTGGTATTTTTTATCAGCTGTATGTGTGTGTGTGTGTGTGTGTGTGTGTGTGTTTGTGTCTGTGTTTGAAAGGTCTGGAAATAATTAAGATAAGGGCTTGAGGGGACGGTGAAGGGGGAGGGAGGGGGAGGCTGACAGACATGCATCTCCAGGCTATATTTAGCTGAGTGAGGTATTCAGAGGCAGGACAATTCCCCTGTTGCTGCAGAGGTTTTTTTCCCCCCTGTGCGTAACTTAAAACTGTACCTGAGATTTTCAATACATTTGCTACAAAACTAAATGTAAAAAACAGATTATACAGAGAATCAGGGAACAGGAAAACTCCTCGCTGCCTCTTGGCTATGATGATATCAGACCATCAGAGAGCAGCGGTGTTTAAACCTTTGTTCTGCACTGCACTCATGTTGTTGCAAGTAGTAGTAATGGCAGAGGTAGCAATGCATGATCACTGTTGTAGAAGATGTAACGATACTGATACTGATAGTTGTGGGTGACAGTTGTAGCAGTAGAAATATTATCAGTCGTAGCATTAATAACAGAGCCATAATACTAAAAACAGTAATTAGTATAATCAGCAATAGTGTTGACAGTAGTACTGGTGGCAGTATTGACAGTAGGAGCTGTGAAAACATGCGGCAGTGTTAATTTCACTGACGAAAACTATGACAAAAATTATTGTCAGCAACCTTTTTTTCATGATGAAAAATTAGACGATGAAGAGCTCAAGATAGATCTTGGTGATAAAAACTATGACAAAATGTGTGTTTCATTTCCGTTGACGAGATGAGACGGGTTGAAAAAGTTAGTTGTGGACTATCGGACATTGAAAGCCCAGAAGGACCATGCTTGCAATTAAATGTAAATGCCGCATAAGCAACAGGCAGGCAAACTCCAGTATACATTCTGCACCAGGATGTTTTGCTAGCCAGTAAAAACACTCACACAGGAGCAGCGTCAGCTGATGGTGCAATTTGTGAGCTGCGATTCAGCAGTAGATTATCAGCCATGTGTGTCTGACTGTTGACATTGGAGCTGTTGAATGGATTTGTGGAGTTTGTTAGTTGCTGGGATGATTGTTAGCAGTTAGCTCCACTTGTTAGCAGCTGAATGGCAGCGTAGCAAGCAGCCACTGGCTGCTGGTCTTCACATGTGTTTCCTGCAGGACTTCGCTCAGATGTGGACTGTCTCTGGGAAGGTGTATGGGTTGATTACTGTTCAACAGGCAGGTAGGGGGCTCAGAGTTTTTGTAGAATAAAACTAGACTTAATCTATGAAGGATAACAATGACTAAAATATAACTAAAATAATAAGCATTTCATCTCAAGACTAAGATTAAATCAAAAATAGCTGCCAAAATCAACACAGGCATGCAGCAATAATCATAATATTAGTACTAATACTAGTCATGGTGACAGTTAATAATTACAATCTTAGTTAGACCAGTACAAACTATAGTACTACTAGCAGTATTATTCACAATGTAGCCCTAACAGTTGACAATACACACAGGGAAATGTGCCAGTAGTAGAAGAAAAAAAAATGGTGGTACTACAGTGGTTCTCCCCGTGTCAGCGTGGGTTTCCTCCCACAGGTCAAAGACATACACATCAGGTTAATGGGTGACTCTAAATTGTCGACCTGTCCAGGGTGTACCTGCCTCTCGCCCACTGTCAGCTGGGATAGGCTTCAGCATCCCCATAACCCCTAACAGGATAAGTGGTCATGGGAAATGAATGAATGAGTATTAATAGTACTGATAGTTGTCATATTAGTAGACTTGTAGAGATTTAGTTTAAAATAACAACAGTTGGAATAACCTCATGTCCCAAATATTCAGTTAAGTGGATACTGTATTGTGTACTGGTACCTGTGTTTATGTACTTATACTCTAAAGCAGAGTTATGTTTGACAATTAACATACACAAATGAATACTGTTTTGTGTATACGGTCACATATGGCCTGGGGGTGTTATTCTGACTATCAGTCTACATTTGTCTGTCTTGAAATGGTTTCCCAGTAAATTACCTCTAATAGACAGACACTTATTATAATACTTTCTTAATTACTGGCTTTACTCAGGGGGCATGATATTCTCATTTCCAATTAAAAAACATAATATTGAACAGTGCCAATGTTGCTGCTGCGCATCTGTCAGCCCCTGGGAGTCTATTCTCCCACACGTTCAATCCTTAGACAAGACTCTGGAAGCCTGAAGCTGCTTCACTGAATATCGACAGCACCACTGTAAAATGTTTAGTTTTATCCCATGTCAGTCATCGACTGAAACAGTGAATAAAAAGTTTAGTTGCTGAATTTCCAGTCTATTCATCCTCCAAGTGGTTCGCTGCAGGCGTCTTACATTCACTCCCGAGTCTACCTTGTACTAACACTCTTTTTGATATAACTCTACATGCTGATGTGTTTTGAATCAAATTGCAGGTATTGTAATGCAGCACTGCCATTAAATATTGTGCACAGCAAAGCAGGTCTGTGTCGGTTTTGAGGAGAGGATCAACATTGAGACGGTGCACCCCGAGGCATCGTAACCAGCACATCGTATAAAGACAGACGACTCCACCTCAGCAGCATTAAAACTGAGGGAGAGGATTGAATTAAAGAAACAGAAAGGCAGAGGAGGAGATGGAGGGAGAAGAGACAGAGGATGGGAACGACAAGTTGCACTTACATTCAGGGCAGAGAGAAACTGAGATAGAAGAATTTTAGAGGTAAAACTTTTAGACAATCTGCTGCTCCAGGCCCATATCCATGTGCAGCACACATTTAGTTTGATGTTTGGTGAGTGTTTTACAGACAGTAGTTTCCATTTCAGTAAGTCTACAATATGAAGATCGATTTACATAGACTTAATTTCTGTTCAAAGAGAGCTTTTGACATTAAAATCAATTTTCAGGCAAGTTTCAAGTATCCATATGTTTTTAATCTGTGAGCTGACTGACATTAATGGCACAAACCAAAACAAATATCCCTCAGTCTCTGTAATATGAATGGGTTAAACCACCAAACCATGCAAAATCAACAATAATTTTGCATGGTTTGTGAATTTTACACATTTTTCAAGTGTTTTGTTGTGTTTTGACTTTTATACTATTACTAAAAATTCACTTTTAAATTAACTTGAAGAGTCAAATGAGTAAAATTGGGACTTAGCTTGGAAATATTTTATTTTAGATGTACTTGAAATAAATTTTTTTTGGCAGTACACTCTAAAAATGTTTCATGGGGTAAGTGGATAACACTTAAAATAAATGTTTCCAGCATAAAAAAAAATATGTTTGTTACATTAATGTGTTTGAGTTAGTTAAAAACTGATTTGAAGAACATTTTTGACATTTTTGAGTAGGATGGAATTAAGGTAAATAAATTGGAATTTCTTGGATAAAACAATTTGACCACTAAATATTGCCACAATTTTCGGATAAATGTTAAGTTGGTTCAACTTAATTAAGCCTTTTTTTTTTTTAGGTTAAAGTAAGTCATGTTGGTTGGACTAAACTAATTGAGTTTGTCAAATTATAAAAGACACAAGACCTAGTAATGCGAGATTTGAAACTGCTTAAGAAGATGCATGCAAATTGTTACCTTTTTTGCTAATTGCTAACTTTTTTTAGTTGAACCAGTAGATTATTTGTTAGAGAGTAAGTTGCAACTTTACATCTTGTCTGATATGACCTGAGAATGAGGTAAACAATGAATAAAAAAACTCCTGAAAAGGAGGTGATTTCTGATTCCTAGTAGAAAGTTTGCAGCCACACACTCACCTGGGAGCTGCAGAAAACTGAGAATGGTTCACATCAAGACATCAGCCAACATCCTGGGGAATACACTGCAGGAAACATGAAACCCACCCCTTCCTGTCCAACACTCAGTGTGTGTGTGTGTGTGTGTGTGTGTGTGAGTGAGAGAGAGAGAGAAAGAGAGAGAGAGATCATATCGTGTCACGTTCACATGACTGTGTGTGTGTGTGTGTGTGTGTGTGTGTGTGTGTGTGTGAGTGTGTGAGAGAGAGAGAGAGAGAGAGAGAGAGAGAGAGATCATATCGTGTCACGTTCACATGGCTGTGTGTGTGACTACATGTAACTGCTGATAAAGACTGTTCTTGTACATGCCACCAAATTACATAAACCAGTCAAGCTTTACTGTTTTCCCACACTGATTTCATGTGAGCACGTTCAGCTCATCAGTGTGACCTGACACAGTCCCACAGGTGATACAAAATGTACACATTCAACCTGCCATGTGACCACTAAATCAAGTTTTCTTAATCACTGCTCGTCATGGTGTCTGTAAATATGATTTTTTTTAGACTCTTTCCAATATAATGCTGTCTGTTACAGCACCTCTATAAGTGCAGCATTTAAAGTGAGGTCATATTTATGAAGGGCTTTTGTGTTGTAATACAGTGCACTGCACATTTACACTGGCACCCACAGAGAGGTCTGCAGAAAACTGAGTCATGGCTCATGATTTTGGTTTGTGTTTCTGACACTTTTGCTCTTGTATTATCATTTTGTTATATATCATCCCACATATACATGTTTGTGGCAGAAACACAATGCAAACAGCAAATGAAAGTGTAAAATCATCCCTGAATTTCATTTTGATTTCAAAAATTGATACATACATCATGTACATTTGTTTCACTAGCAGCTGTGACTGAAGGGCCACATTGCAGCATTCAGCTGAATAAACACTGCTCTGTTTTTCAAGCTGTGAGTGGCGTAATGCAAAGCTGCGTGCCAGTGGGTTTTTTTTAATCAAATTGGAGTCATTGGCATTTGATCCAATTCAGCAGCCAATATCTTTACACAGGGTCAGGGAGTTAAGTTTCATATTAGCAATAGATAAAAGGACTTTGCATATAAGAGGAGGTCACTCATAGTGATGAAACAACAGTGACTTATAGTCAACTCTGCAGTTCCCCCATAGGTCTACGAAGCATTTCAGAGTCTTTCAGCTCATTGCTTTGTATTTTTACGACTGGATACCACTTGTATCCATATACAGCAGTTTGTATGATATCTAACGAAAATGGACATGCAGCCGTTTGTATGATATCGCATAAGTTAGTGCTTCACAAATGGCGTCATTACGTACTTAATGTTAAGATAAATAGGTTAGGTTTAGAAAACTAAAGTTACATAGGTCAGGTTCAGGAATAGAAACATAGTGTTGAAGTACATTAAAATAAATTATATAGTTTACCCACTTTACACTACCTGCTCAACACCAAACAGCAGACAGACACAATCAGAGATGAGCTTGGGAATTTAATGGAGCATTTAGCAGCTAAAGAGACCAACATCTCACCTAAATAGTTGGTTGTGACCAAAACAGAGCGAAAAGGAGAGTGAACATTCGACTAACAGTCATCAGTTGAGCATAGTCGTAACTCTAAATGAATGCTAAGGTTATAGTCTGGTATGCCAAAAAAATCAACAGCCTTAAAGTATTTAATTCCAGCGGAAGTGTGTTTTGCTTTAATTTTTTTAAAAATGTTTGATACATTTTCAAAATAAAATAAAAAAAATCATTAGTATTACAAAATAATAAAACTCTTCAAAAAGCTTTTAAAGCTATTTAATAACACTGGTAATGATTCATCTTGCCAGGTGTTTCATGGTGTGCTCCTCAGTAAATGCATGCATCCAGTCATTTTTTCCATCAGGTTACCTCACCTCGTCTGAGTCATCATACACGTTTCAAAAAAGGTTTCATTTGGCTATAAATGCTTCTTAAACCACTGTGAACCAATGAATCTTTCATACTGAGTAAAATCCTGACAATCACCAGTGTGGAGTCACGAGGTTTTCACCTTACGACAGCAGCATGCATGTGTGAGAGCTGCAGGTATGACATGCCTGTCGGAAAGAAAAACAGAGACATGTGGCTTTAATGTGGAGCAGGCCTGGAGTAGGGACCTCCATGCAGCCTGGAGACCTTGAAAACACACCTCAGGATGGAAAGCAGCACACACACACATTCCTCGAGCCAGATATCTCAAATATGCTCTGCGGTTTGACTGTAGCTCCTACCTGCAAGAGGCTGAGGAATACAGCCGAAAGCGTGCAGGTTTGGTAATGATTTCAACATGGTTTCATTCCCTCTGTTTGTGTAGATCAGACCTGGGTTAAATTGTTGTTGCATACCTTTTAGGGCAATGCGGCGAGGGACAGAGATTCAGACGATCGGGAGAGAATCAAATTCTAAAAAAAGATACATGTTCATGTGCAAACCCCAAACTAGTGATACACCACCCACTTTCAAAAGATATGCAAAGAATAATTTATTAACTGCCATTTGATGTATTGGTTGTTTGTTCTCTGAGGAAACTCCTGGATGCATGTTAGAGACTTGTGAGGAATTCCTCCCCGATAGAGACACTGCAGTCTTTCCCGTCAGATCAAAGCAACTGAGCCATGGTTTTAGATACGGCAGGGCTGAGTGGATGTCTGCGCTATGAAACATACATGACAGGATTACAAGAGGAAGTTCTTGCTTGAGTAGAGAGAAATTTTGATGACTGGGGAAAAAAATCTTTTAGGCGGAGGTGGAGAGATGAATTGATAATGTTTAATTTAACTCCAGTGAAGTTAGATGAGCTCAAGATTGTTCTGAGCCAGAGGGAGGACAGGCTTTTATGCTCTAAAAGAATCAGAATCATTGTTGTAAAGAACGAAGCAAAGATACACGCTTGTGCCTTTCAAATCTGTCTTTGAGTTTGGGCAGTTTTACAGACTTTACAATTATGTACTGCATGTCACAGCAGTCAGTGCATGTACTGTAGACACACATGAATTAATGTGCAGACCAAGTAGAACTACAGTGAGAAGAAGTTTGGTTAGAAGAAAGACAAGTGCCTTTTTTTCGGCACTCTCAGATTGTTGGGTGCCATAACGATAAGGTCACTGTGACCGCAACTGAGTGTGGATTAGCCTATTGCTCGTATAACACTAACAACCTGCACTTAGCTTTTACAGCATGCACTCAATCTTACCTCTTTTTTTTCTTCAGAAAGTCATCAAAACACTCTCAGTCCAACTGAAATTTAAATGCATTTTTTGTCTCATTTCTGCTTGATGAATTTAATGTCCTCTGTAGGACGTGGACACAAAACAGCCATAAAGCACATCGCATAAAACCCCACAGTGTAAGCTACATTTGGCAACATCCACATGCCTGTGTCTTTCCAAGGTTTTTGTACAAATGTGAATATATATAATTTTTTTTCTGTTTTGAACCCACCTGCCAACACTAAGCTCTAAGCTGATCAACCAATTAGTTTGATTGATGTGCAGGGTCCACATTGTGTTGTTCAGTATCTTTGCAGAACCACTGTTTAAAGGTGAAGTTTGTAAGATTTAGGGGGTTTTGGTAGCATCTAGAAGTGAATCGCAGATTGCAGTTTGTTGTTCAGGAGGTTTTTAGGTGATTAAAACAAGTAAAAACATTGACTAAAGAAGTTTCATGTCACAAATTAATGTATTTTTGACATTGTTTGGCATCTCGGAGATGGGTGGCTTGCCCACAACATGCTATTACGAGCTCACCCTTCTTCTCCGATAACGTATTGTATGTCCACATTTTTCTGATCTAGACGTTTAGAAGGCTTTAACTGTGAGCTGAATTAACGGCAAAGGACTCCTCCTCTCCAAAACAAACTGAACTGGTGATTTAAACCGGTAAAATCGCTGAATAAAGCAGTTCCACATCACAAATCAGTGTTTCTCAGATGCTGTTTGGCATTATGCTCCAGTAGCTTGCTAATGTGTGCTCAACTTTTTTCTCCAACAACCTAAGATCCAGATAGTGAGGAGGTTTTAAGCAGGAGCTGAATTATCCACAGAGGTCTCTTCCTCTCCAAAACAAATGAACTTGATGATTTAAACCGGTAAAAACACTGAATAAAGCAGTTTTATGTAACGAACCAGTGCAACTCCTCTGCTGCTCTTTGCAGATTGGCTTTCTGAAAACACAAATGGTCCTATCTGGAGCCAGTGTTTGATTTGTCTGTTCTGGGATACTGAAACATGGCGGTGCAACATGGTAATCTCCATGAATGAGGACCCACTCCTTATGTAGAAATAAATGGCTCATTCTAAAGTAAGAAAAACACAATAATTTATCTATTTTTAGGTGATTATACACGAAAGAAAACAAACTTATATTATATTCCATATGCACCCAAATCCTACACATTGGACCTTTCAGCCTGAGCGTTACAGTGTTTCATACAAGCACTCATACATACTGTATCTAGCAGCTAGCTAGCACTTGGCTGGCAAACAAATGTCCAGTGTCTGGGCAGAGAGCTGTAGCACTGTCATCAGCATAAAATTTACTTAGAAAATATCACTTTCAGTCAGTTTAGATGCTGTTTGGTGTGATTTTTTCCCTTTAAACAGCAAAAAGGCTATGTCCCTTAGCTTGTGAGACAATTAACACAGACCATTCACTGTATATAAAGATGGATGACATGTCTCCATTTCTTCCCGCTGTATAAAAATAAAATCAAAACATCCCAGAAATGGCCTCTGTCATTTTCTGCTGGTGAGGTCATTTGGAGTCCGCCCCATGGATGTATAAAGAGACCTGGATACAGCATTGGCAGTGGGACACTGTTAATTCCTATGAAAATTTCTCAGTGGTGCATCAAGCATGAAGGTTACAACTTTGCTAACTTGAATGGGGATGAAATTATTTAATCCTGTGTCTCTTCTAGACTTTCCAAATGTTATTGGACAGAATGGGTTAAATCCAGGTATTGAAATGAATCATATTGCAGGGGTTGTGATGCTCAAAAAATGTATCCTCAAATTTACAGACGTCTCTTTCCCAGTGTACGTCAATGTGAAAAAGTCTTTTTGGGCCCAATGGCATCACGAGACAGATCCCGGAAATTGCAGTACCACTGTTTAGCCATTACAAAAATTGGTTTCGAAGCCTGGTCCAACCATGCAACCTATCCACCAAGCTGGCACACATAGCTGTCAATCATGACATTAACCCCCTTTTAAAAGCATCGAATAACTCATTAAAACCAAACGTATCAGTAAAACAAACAATGGAACATACATCAGGGTGATAAGAGCTATCTAATATGACAGAAACCATCTTTGGGAAGAATGTATTCAACATGCACTTTGAACTTTGATTTGGAGGGGGGTAGGTTTTATAACCTATACTGCAGCCAGCCACCAGGGGGTGATCAAGATGTTTTGGGGAGTTGTCATTCCGTCCATCTTTATTATACAGTCTATGCCAGAGATGCTTAGCTAAACGAATGATCTTGGAAATAAATCAGATTTGTGCACTCGCTAGTAGCAATAAATATAGTTAGCTTATTTGAGCTGAGCTAAAAGAACCTACTTTTACTTGTGTATTGTACATAAGTATAATTTTGTGTACTTGTATTTTACTTAGACATCACCATTTTAAGCTACTTTATATATTACTTTATGCTATATTACATATTTACAGCCAGGTTAGCTATTGGGAATAATGGACAGGGGGATGAAATTTTCCAAATTGGATTCCTCATCCACACCCACTACAGCACCACCAGTGGTGCATAAACCTTTACAGGTAGACCAGACAACCCAATAGCACACAAATAGCCAATTTTTTTTCCACTTATGCCTACTGCAAAATTGAAATGCAGATTGTGTAGTGCAATAATAGTCAAATAATAAAACATAGTGTTGCAAACATAAAGGGAGATTCTACTTAGTGCATACTTTTGCTTTGTTTACATGCAGATAATACGTATAGGGTAGTATAAGGGAGCCTAGACTGTTTTCAAAAGTCTATCTGTGTTGAAGTCTCAATACTTCAACCTGAATCTGTGGTTTTAAGGTTAGTTTCACTCCGATGTTCCTGTTTGAACTTTCAGGTATCGGTCTTGTTTTATTGTTTACTGATCGACCAACTACCTCCCCTGCTTTGGAAAAACCATATTGTAGTCATACTTTCACTTTTGTTCCAGGTGGCTCCGCTTATTCAACAGCTCACTATTTTGCAGTCGAGTCCATGCAGGGGCCAAAAAACATGACAGCTCTGTCTGTACGTCCACCTCCTGCCATATGAGCTAGTCTTTCAGGTATACTCTGGCCTTGTTGTGATACAGTTGGTCTGTCCATTATTTTGCACATATGAAATTCAGCAGCAGGGCTTCACAATGGTAGCAGACAATGTTGTCAGGTATTTGTAATCCAGCTGCAAATACCTCAGAAAATAAGATACGGTGCTATCACACATCCACAGTATCGTCTACCTGACAGGAGGAGAGAGATTCTCAGACGTGTTCGTGAAGTCACCTCCGGTTTGATTCTCAACCCTGAACCCTGAAATCTTTTCTTCTGTTGGGAAAGTACCACACCAGGTGAACACAGAAATTCACATATGTTTAAGTCATCCTCTGACCTAACGTAGGTGTAAAGTTTCCTGCTGTTAGAAGCAAACGCACGCACACACGGTGAAGATTTCTTTCTGTCCAGCTGGAGACTATTAGTGTTTCTCCAGCCCACAGGAAGTCAGTCATCATTTCAGGCTGACAGGTACATGGAAGGATCTCACCGGCTCTCTGCTCTGCTGTTCAGTTCAGACAACAGCTCTGTAATTCTTTACAGCGTCCTGGCATTCGCTGTGATCATCTGGGCGATCAGCTGAAGGGAAACAGCTTGCTTTATGGAGCCGTTTTCAACAAGATGAGATGGACTCCAACTGAGAGGAAACACAGAATTTTATTACAATTTTTTTTAGGCTTATATTTATACTGGCAGTTCCCTGACAATCACCCTGCTTCACATTCAAACACATGTCTGTAAAACATAATCCACTGCTGTCCAGTCACTGAAGCAGCTGGGGGTTGGAACATTACTTTTCCACACGTTGTTCAATCATGACAATTGATTGAGCTGAAGATATCATAAATCAAAGACTAAAAACATGACCTGTCTGGATGGAAAATCTGGAGCGGTGTACATGTGTGACATCACATACAGCTGTGGGGAACACTACATCGTTAAACAAGAGACTGAACACCAGAAACAGACAAAAACAAAAGTCTATGAAGATTAGGAAGTGGACAAAGATATCAACAAAGAGTCAGAAGAGATCAAGGGGAAAATTCACATCCAACACTGGAGACCATTTTTCAACAGAGACGTGTTACCATCCTAATATACAATCACTTGTTACCATGCAACTGAAGTTTCATTCTTGATATAAATATCCATCAGGTCAAAATTTCATTTGGCCTAACAGCTGAATTTATTACCAAATACCTGGAAAACTAAAGTAATCTCAGCTTCACCTTGTGTTTAGTGCTTATCAAACTGTAACTGTAAGATGGTAAACATAACATATGCTACACATCCAAACCAATTGGCAGAAAAAATGTTGCATCGTAGTATTAGTATGTTACATTTACACGTTATTATGTAGCATTCATTCATTCATTTTCCATAAGCGGTTATCCTGTTAGGGGTTGCGGGGGGGCTGGAGCTTATCCCTGCTAACATTGGGCGAAAGGTGAGGTACACCCTGGATAGATTGCCAGACTATCACAGGGCTGACACATAGAGACAGAAAACCATTCACTCTTACACTCTCACCTACGGACAACCTAGAGTCACCAACTAACCTGCATGTCTTTGGACTGTGGGAGGAAGCGGAGGAGAAAACCCACGCTGACACACAAGAACATGCAAACGCCGCACAGAAGGGCACCCCCACCCCGAGTTTCGAACCCTGCACCCTGGGTTTGAACCAGGAATCCTCTTGCAGTGAGGTGACAATACTAACCACTGCATCACTGTGCCACCTATTATGCTATTATGTAGCGGATATGTTGAAACTCCATGCTTCAACAAATCTATGATTAACATGTGATTAGGTTTAGGAAAAAACAACAACTTGGTTATGGTTAGGAAAAGGTCATGTTTTGGCTTTAAACACCCTGTTTTGGGAGCACAAACGCAGCAATGTCCCAGTAAAAACAACCATTTTTTGTGGCACTATCCCCGCCCAATGGCTCACTACACAACACCAAACTTTTGAAGCCTAACAAGCTGCCAAAAACACTGACAGGTTGCTACAAAACATCTAGGGTTTGGAGCCTAAAATGCTGCTGGAAATACAGTGACAGGTTGCTACAAAACACCTTCGTTTGGAAAAGTCGATGGAAAAAAAGCAATGACTTGCTAAAACAACTGGTTTTGTTGGTCTCGAACAGCAGTCTGCAGTTTGGCAGGTGTCTTGCCAAGGTGACAAGCCATCAACCATCTTAACCACCTCCAAATGACAAAGTCAGCTTATATATAGCTTCAGTTTAGATATGTGGATATGATACGTATTAAACATGCAAATGTAACAAATTCTTGGTTTGCAGAAATGTACAATGCCAACATCTTCTTCTGGAGACTGGGCTGAAACATCAGCATGTTAGCATGATTGCTGTGAGCACGTTAGCCTGCTGATGTTAAAGCACAGCTGTCTCTAAACACAGCATTAAAGAGCCACCAGCATGGCTGTAGATCTTATTCTGTCACATATACTCTTCTAAAGGTGAAGACTGAACTAAAATACATTATTTTATTATGCTGTATTACAATGTTTTTCTAAACACCCTAGCAGAGCTGTGTGAGACTTCAAACCAGAGGAAAACTTTGCTGCTCACAATAATCTCAAATAGTTTCTTTGTCTCACCAGAAATAAATTGGCTTCTTATTGTGAAATTACTTAATTCTGATTTGTAAAAGAAAGAAAAGTGAAGAATAAATCAGCAGTGCTCACAGGCTTCTCGGAGGTTTCTCAACTCACCTAAAATACACAGAGCTGAGACTCAAATCACTGAGACAATTTTCTGAAATTTTGCAGGCTCTTTTGTGAGCCCAACAAGTTCTCTATTGGATCTTACTGTTATCTCAAGAGCTGAATATTTCAGACAAACAAAGATTACTGCAGTGAGAGAGGAAAAAGAGCGTTTTAAGATCTTAAATTAGGACTGGGCTAAGACAAGATTCAGGAGCTGAATGTAAGAAATATGAGAAAATGCATTTCCAGAACATAAAAAATGTAATCAACAGT
This sequence comes from Epinephelus fuscoguttatus, assembly GCF_011397635.1. Classification (NCBI taxonomy): domain Eukaryota; kingdom Metazoa; phylum Chordata; class Actinopteri; order Perciformes; family Serranidae; genus Epinephelus; species Epinephelus fuscoguttatus. The sequence continues at coordinate 13,951,249 of NC_064766.1, read as the reverse complement.
TTAGCATTGCAACAAATAACATGTCTAATTATTAGGTCAGTGCACTAAAGGACATAATCTTTGTAAAAGACACTACTCACAAAGCCTTGTCTTTCATTGTTAGCAATTTGCTTACGAGACTTGACTTGTTCTTTCAAGTTTTTCAACTCTTCTGTAGTTTGGGACATAATTCTGATCGTCTGACTGCATTTGTGTCTTTCTCCTTTACATTTGGCTGCAGCATTGTTGTTACGTAATGATTTTACTCTGATGGAAATGATGACCAATGACATATAAATAAAAGCTTAGTTGTGACAATCTAGCATTAAATTTGAATAACAGTTGTAGTTGCTCACTTTGCTACATAAAATACTGTTTTTTCTGCCGTCTATTTTATATTATTTGAGACTTTTTTTTATATACATGATTCATATAATGCAACAATACAGACTGACGCATAATGCTACTAATGTGTTTTAATTGTTATTGTTCTGTACTAATTAATTTTGTCACCCTCTGCAGTGGCAGTTATGTAATTTCACGCCAAGAAAGCACCATCTGAACTGAAATGAGTTGAATTACATTAAGCTGAATTTAGCTGAACTGACACAAAGAGAGGGAAAAGGAAATGTGTGTGCGCGCACGTGGTCATATGCATGCATGCGTGCCAAATAATGCTCAAAATGTGCACTTGTGCTCGTCACACCACGTTGAGAAACTTCCAGCATCCTTACAAACATCTGACACCACAGATGGCTGAATGAAACAGCTGGTAGGCACAGCACTGTTTCTCTCCCTGTCACACAGACACACACACATACACGCACACACACACTGAGCAGTACAACATCCCTCTTCAGGAGGTCATGGCTGTCTCTTTGTATTAATTTGCCCGTAAACTCCAGTGTAGCAGGCCGATGCTGAGGCAGAAGAAGAAGAAGAGAAAGAAGTAGAGGGCAGCGAGTGAAGTGGGTTGCTCACCTCATTACAATATGCTAATGAGAAACCAAACCATTTACATGAATTACCTCATTAATCTGCAAAATGGGAATCTCCAGCCTCAAGTCGTTTTAACTCTTGCGAGCCGTCAAGCGTGCTCCCCTCGTTCCCGAGACACAGATTACCTTTTCTCCACTTGTGTGTTTACATGAATCAAAGTGTGCAGCTGACCAGCAACCAGAGGCTCAGAGGCAGAAGAGATTACACATGCATGGTGCATGGACAACTGATGCAGAAGGTGGGGGAGTGTTGGGTTTCATCCCTGAGTGAGGTCTATTATATTACAGCTATTTTCAGGACACACTGGCTGCACTATTGCCGTGTATTATGTTACAAAGCATAGCTGATAATATTTCAAGGTATCCAGGGAATCTAGATAAATAGCATCAACTGAATTGCATCATCTTCGTCATGCAGTCTTCACAGATTATAATTATTAAAAAAAACCCCACAAGGATGAGCAGTTATTAGTCAACACATTCCCATCCCTGTTCATCAAACACTGCCACTGTGTCAGTGGAGCTACACGTCAAAGTATGACATGCTAGGTACCCTCCTGTGCCAGTTTTGGACATTCAGGGACAGCATGTCCATTTACTCTTGTTAGGTGCATTGTGTCTTTTCAAATTACACTTCCGTTTTCACAGGAAATGTACACTTTCTGCTCATTTACATGCATAGTGTACTCTTCAAAATTTCATTTTTCGGTCTACTTCCTTATGTTTAATCAACAAAAGCATGAGATGAGGTTTAGAAAAAGCATGATGGTTTGGCTTTTTGGCATGTGACATACATTACTAGCATGGCATGCTATACCTAGTAGCACACTATGTTGTTATTAAAATAATTTTACTTTTGACTTTTGGTTTCAGATTGGAAACCAACACTTGGCTACACTGGGTGAAAGTCTGGAGTTTGTTCACATCCGCCACCCCTCTATCCTTACCACCCACCCTACAGGGACTTTCTCGCTCTGTATGCTATAGAAGTTGCTGGCGGTGTTACAAACTGCCGCTGCCTGGTGCATATCATACCGCTGTGAAGGGTGCCTCTATGAGTCCGTGTCTGACACCAGTGTCCACTGACAAAGCGACAGTATTTGATGCATTGCAAGTGAGACCAGACTGGATGGCTCCGCTCTGAAAAGCGCCTCAAACGAACCTTCAAGTCAAACATTAATCTTCTGACAGAGCAGTGTATGAGATTTAATGAGATTTAGTGGAGTCTAGTGGTGAGGATTGTAGATTTCAACCAGCTGAAGCTTCTCCCAGTCAGAATTTCCTCAGTGTTTATTGTTCAGATGGTCTCTCCCTCTCCAACACAAATGCACACAGTGATTTAAACAGATAGAAACACTGAATAAAGCAGTATGGCCTTTAAAAATGTTGTGTTTTGCCGACACGTCACAGAGGGGCTTCTAACTAGACCTTGGCCAACACAAAAAACATTAATGGCCCTATCTGGAGCCGGTGTTTGGTTTATATGTTCTGGTCTGCTGTTGAAATGTAGAAGTGCAACATGGTAATCCCCATAGAGGACCTGCTCCTTATACACAACTCATTCTAAGGTAATGAAAACACAGGCAATTTCAGGTGATTATACACTGAAAAACATACTTACGGTATTATATTCCATTTCTGCTGATAAATATCCCCTAGATCCTACACACTGAATCTTTGTATAGCTGCAGTGTTTAATAGCCTTTCTTGCCATATACTCCAAAGAAATACAGTAGGGGGCACCATTTTCATTATTGGATCCATACTATGCAAACAGTCATTAGCTGCACCAAAGATATATTTTGCTTAATGGCTAATGTTAGATGTCACCTACCAATCTAAAAGAAATGTTGTGAGCTGACCAAGAGCTGTCTCCAGCCATGGCAAAGTTTAATTTTGTTTTGCTGTATTCTAAATCACTTCTTTTTTTTTGTGCTGGTAAAATAGCAGGAGCGGGCGTTTGTGTTTACTGTGCCGCTAATGGAGGCTACACTCAGGATAGCTATACTTCTTTGTCCAATCATATTGAACAAAGGGCAAACTGGATGTTATCATGACTCACTATCGTCTCTCGAGGTACAAGTTGCATTACAAGATGGGACAGACTAGGCTAACTGGTTAGCATGCTCATTTCAGGAGATGTCTCTACAATATAGTACCCAGGTATCTTTGACATAATGTCAAAACTATTACATCTTTATATGCTGTTGATTTTACTTCATTTTTGAGTGTTTTAAACTAAAACTCAGTACAGTACAGCGCTGTACTGGGACAGTTTTCGTCACATTTTATAATACAGTATTGATGCTCACGTCTGGATGATTCCTGAAACAAGGAGAAACTAAAATTTATCACTTCATTTTTAATCTTAATTTTTTTGCTCAAAACCAGTAACACGCCCCCCTTTAGGGTTAGAGAAACATTTTGGTAATGCTTAATATTCATGCTCCTGTTCAAAATGCCAGTGCTGACCTGAGTCAAGAGTATTAAATGTTTTTCTTCACTTACTTTTGGTCCACGATCCTCACATTTTGCTCCTCTCATTTCAGACATTCACATATTGACCTGCACTTTTCCAAATATCGCATTTGACTTCACATTCTGACTTTGCTGTGAAAAGATTCAAGATTTCTACGAGCACAGCAGTCAGAAAAGCTTTTATCTTTGACCCCAGATCTGCCGATACATGTGTTTGAATGCTTCCTGCAAACAAAAACACTGTTTTGCTACAAAATGCACGATTACCAAATGGACACGGAAAATAATAAAAACATACCCCTCATAATGCCGAAGTCAGACTGCTCTCACATAACTGTGGGGGTGCAAAAGCCTGGTTTCTTTATTTTCAAACAACAATCTGAACCATTCAAATTTTAGACACAGCACATGCAGTCACTTTTCTTATGCTGTTGCTTTTTTTAATCTGCCTCGAGTTTCTTTAGAGGCTGTAAAGTGACAACAGCCATGATTTGCCCATTTCATTAAAAATGCCAGTGTGAGACGAGCCCCTTAAAAGCCCCCACAGTGCAATTATCTGCAAATTAAATATGCTGTCATGCTATTATCACAACCATTTCCTTCTGCCTCGCTGGATCTCCATTCATAATTTAATCCTTTATGCACTTTGCCTGTTCTAGGTGTTGCCAGCACTCCTGGCAAGGTAGGCAGAGAGGAGCAGGCAGGAGACGTCCTGCAGGCACAGGGATGAGTGGTTGGCCTTGTCGCGGGTCAATTATCAGGTAAAGTGGCTGTTCTTGTAGTGATGTTTACATGTGGGTCAAGACTGGAACAGGAGAAGAGCTGCTGGGTGTTTTTTTTTTTTTTTTTTTATAAGACAAAACCAAGACTGGGAGGAAGAAAGAGGGATGAGGATGCATGGTTTGTGAGAAAACATGCCCATTGTATATGACAACTTACATTACTATGATTGTTTTACTATAACTAACATTTGTTCAGTGTGAAGCAGAATTCACCAAGTGTTGGATTGTTCACCCACTAATAGGGAATGTGGGTTGGGTTAGACCGTCGTGAGACAGGTTAGTTTTTTGAGCATTTTTGTAAAAAGTGTGTTTAATGTATTTAATTTAAAGTACTGTACATTTTACATCTATTTTACATTGAAAGTCCATGTTCTGTTGCTTTAACTGCATTTAGTTTGTCATCACAATGTGTCAAATCTCTGTTAACATCAGGTAGAAGACCCATTACAACTGAGGGAAATAAGGAGCAATATGCATAACACTTAACATCTCATTACAAAAAAGGCACATGAGAATTTATCATATGTGAAACCCATTTTACACATAGTAAAAATTAACATTGAGGCACATGACTTTCAGGTATATAAGTTGTTTATTTACACATAAATAGAAGGAAATTAATGTGGAAAGCACATAATATCACACAACACATTTAACATGTGATAAGCAATACATATATAAAGGCATAGCTAAGAGTATCTGCATAGAGGTAGGCGTTAAATAAAACTAAATCATACTGTTTGTAAAAAAAAAACAATATGAACTAACTTAAAACTGTGTAAAATAATGGATGCAGCTACCACAAAGTCACACACTGGTTTGTGGAGTGCCGTTTTGAAGCCTCAACTTCAGCATCTTGTTTTCTGGAGCCAGAAGTCACCATATTTGGATGAGAGGGTGGAGCTGCAGAAGAACGAGAGGCGGATCTGCCTCATAGACTGTAGCAATGCCTCACCAACAGCCTGTCACTCAAAGTAGCCACATAACTTGGAGGCATAATTAATCGTAAATGGCTGTGTTATAAAAAATTAGCTATAGAGACAAAAATGTTTTTTGTTTTTTTTGTACCACGCTGTAAACATGTTTATTTCCGCTGTGAAGTTGGACATTTTAACATGGGGGTCTATGGGGACTGACTGTCTTCTGGAGCCTCAAGAGGACATTCAAGGAACTGCAGTTTTTTGCACTTTCACATTTTTTTTTCGTCGCGGGAGGTTGCTGTTCCGAACAAACACATCTACATGCTAAAACATAAAGACAAAAGCTATGTATAATTGTGGGAACTTTAAGTTTGGTTCATTTTAGGATTAGTGGAAGGGTGTTTCATTTGTTTGAAAATTGTTGGTACATTAATGTTCATTGAAAGAATCAAGTTGCTGTCCTGAACCTTTCTTTGAATTGGTATGCAATCTGATGGACTGAGTGTTGTATGCTTGACGCAGGTATGTTGAATTTGTTCAAAGAAAATCCTGAAAAATTCAGTACTGTCGCTATTTCCAAAGCTGCATATCAAACACACAAATGGTTGACTCCTCTCTCATTTCCCCCGTCTTTAGAAACCACATTCAGTGAGAAATTAGGACATTTGAAGCGCTCTACCTGCAGGATTTCAATGTATTATGAGGTCTAAGCTTCACTGACCATGTTAATGGTAAGCACTCGTTTGAGAGCACTTCACTGCTGGACTGAAAACATTACAAACACAAAATCTGCTCCTCCAAGCTCCTACTGACAGCACTGCATCACTCTCCATAATCACTTCAACTTTGAATTTGCCTGTTTGAAACTTAAAAAATATCAGCAGATGTTGACAGGTTCATGAAAATCACAACCAGCCATCAGTTGAGAGTGTTTTAAGTTGGTTTGCTACTTTAATTTGTGCATTAATAACTTCAGTTTGAAAGAGAAAGAGAAAGACAGAAACAAAAATATATTCAAATACCCCTTGATATATGATAAGACACTGTAGATATTGGACACAATCACTTATGGAGCTGAATGTGAAAGCTGTACAACTTCTGAACTTATCATTTTGATAAGATTTTCTTTAACGCAAGAATAATAAGATGTTGCTACTTTCACACTGACTGATGCCAGAAACATCTTAACAACAAAGGCTGTTTTTTTAAACGATAAAAGAGAACAGATATTTATGATTGACATGTTTTAGAACCTGGTTCCTCTCTAGTTAAGATTTCCAGACTGGTCCCAGACTGGTTTTCAGTAATCATGCACAACACAGCAATAAAAGTACATCAAACAGTGCAGACAGTATCTTTCCACTGTTAGCCACTTTGAATAAGACCCGGCAGATTAAAGTGTCACTCTGAAGTTGAGAAGAGCAGAGGAGGTTGAGGATGGCAGGTTGGGGGAAAAAAAAAGAGTTTTGAATATTAAATTTGGCTTTCATCACATCGTACCAGATACCTGTCTGATGTGTGAGATATGAGGCTTCTTTCAGTGACTGTCAAGTGTCAGAGTGAATTTTGGGGTGAGCAGAGAAAACACTGCGAGGCGGTTTGATCTCGACAAAGTGCAATTAGTGTCAAAATAGTGAGATGATTTCTGCTGATCTGAGGCTGATGACAGGGTGAGGCTGAGGGGGGTTACCTGTGTGATGATGATGATGGTGCTCAGTGGATTCAAATACAGAGATTTAAGTGTGTTTGTGTGGATGCACGGGTACATCTCCGGAGCTAATGGGTAGGGATAATGGAAATGACCTGATCTCTCTCTTTATTGTAGTGACAGGTGTGAACGGGATAGAGGTACATACTTTAGCTATCAACAATTCTCTTTTCCATGCTTGCATGATTTGTGCATTTTCTCTGTCATTTCTCTTGACACAATATAATTTCTTATGGAAATCATCATTTTCAGCCGTAGTAGCGACGTGGCTTTATGGATGATGTCGTCGGTCAATTCACCACTGTGGTTCAGACTGAAATATCTTAACAGCTATTTGATGGATTGCTGTGAAATTTGGCACAAACATTCATGGTTCCCAGCAGATTTATCCTAGTGATGTTGGTGATCCTTTGACTTTCCTCCGGCACCATTATAAGGTTGACATTTAAGGTTTTGAGTGAAATGTTCTGGAAGGGGTTGCTAAGGAAATTTGAATTTGAATATGAATTATAATAACGTTGGTAAGTTTTATCTAGCACCACCATCAGGGCAAAATATTTTCATTTTCAATCATTTGTCCAGTACTTCGGTTTATGACAAAGTTCCTGCCAAACTAATGACACTCAGCCTCAGCTACACTCTATTTTTAGTTCCAATTCGCAAATATTAGTATGCTAACAATCAAAACTAAGTGGTGAACATGGTAAACATTATATTTGCTAACTTTTAACATGTTAGCATTGCCACTGTGAGCATGTTAGCATAGTGAACCGAAAAACATAGCCTAGTTGAGCATGTACAGTAGCAGCTATAGAGACAGATGTTTCCCTTCGGAGTTGGTGGAGACCAAAAACAGAGCAAAAAGTAGAGTGACTATTGGGCTTAGGTTTACCAGTTGGCCAGAAACATTTATTTCGTTTTTATTTTTATTTTATCTTTATTTAACCAGAGAAACCTCTTGACATTAAAAATCTTTTTTCCAAGACAACATAACAACAACAACATACGTTACAGACAGACAACATAGAACAGAATAAAGCTCTAAAACAAGCACTAAAAAAAATGCAAAATACGATTACTACAAAGAAAAGCCAAAAAGTATGTTAATATATTCTAGAAATTAACTGTAAAAACACAAAAACAGCAACTACACATGAATGCAAAGACCAGCTTAGACACACTGTGACAATGGCATAAAGAAGACTGTATACAAAAATCCTGCGACATTGTTTTGAAACAACCAAGAGGAACCAAAGACTGCAACTTTAAGTCCTTCTGCAGAAGATTCCACATATAAGGAGCTGCATCCATAAATGCTTGCTTGCCAAACTCTGTACATACCCTCAGTACAGACAATAAAAACATGTTTTGTGAATGTAGAGCAGAGCCATTTTCAGTATGCTGGAAGTAGGCCAAGAATAGCTTTGCAAACAAAAGAATGCCAATGAAAAAGTCTACGAAACTGTAAGGAGACTCCAAATGTCTGTTAATGTTTCTCTGTGTGCTGAAGTGAGCAGGCAACTGTTTGCTAACATGCTAAAGTCTCTTTGAACATTGTTCTCTTACTGTTCAGTCACCAGTCAAGATATGAGATGAGACGAGTTGACAAAAATGATGATATACTCATCTGAGTCACCTACAGTTGTCAAGCTGTGTGTGCGTTTACAACTATAAGCTTACCGTGCAGCAGCAGTGGTGTGGTGAGTAGTTTGAAGACTTATTTTGCTCTTGGCTTCACCTGTCAGGCTACATACAGGTTGCCACTCCTTATTGGAGAAGGTTAGAGCTGTATGCAGGCTGAAAGGAAGACCTGCAGAAATGCTCGAATTAAACATCAGTGAACAGTACAGTAAAGCATAGTGCTCTTTGGCACAAAACACAGTTATCAATTTGAAATAATCAGGCATCTATAGAGGAAACTAAAATGATTTGAAGTAGTGTTAATTTTTAAGAAATGAGCTTTTCATGTAACAATTGTATAATCCACGAATAAAGGGGAACAAATGGTGTATACTAATGTAGCTTTATGAGCTTCTTAAATGATCTGTGCAAAACTAGAGACATGTGATGTTCATTCATCTTGCACCTATGCATCTATAGTGTTCGAACCTTTCCCAATAATTCTATTATGTGCTTGGTGCGTTAATAATATATGATGTTTCTCTTTCCTTCCCCTCTTTGAACTCCTCTTCTTTTCTCTTCCCTCCAGTTATTAGTGAAAGCATGACAAGCAGCAAGTCTGGCTATCATCTTGAATAATGTCAACCGGGATGAATCACGGGGACGTCTTAGCAATGACTTACCCTCCACTCAGACAACGAGCGCTGCTCCCCATCCCATCATACACTGGGGCTGAGGCAGGGTGAGGTCATCATTAACAGGACGTCAGACTACAGGGGGGGTTAGGAACAGTATCATATTATCCTGCTGAATGCTGCCGTAAAAAAGAAGAATAGGACTGAAGATGTGTAGTATAGAAATACATAAACACAAACACACCAGGTGTTTCTGAAATATTCAATGAAGTACTAAAGCCTGTGTGTCATTCATCAACAGTAAACTGGCACAGCCTTAAGGGTTGTAGAGCCATAACTCCTTTGCAGTGCTGCCTGTTTCATAAAGCTCCACTCATATGCATAGAAATTTCATTGGTGTGTGTTCAGTCGTAGTGGTTTAATTCAATACAATTTGCATGCCCGTGTGCAAAGACTATTTCATCTTCCCACGCATTCAGTATGCCCGCTGAGCTTATATTCAAAGGTATCACATACTTCTGTAGTGAACCTGCTGAAAAAAGGTCCAAAACACACACAGGGTGTGAATATAGAGTTGGCACAGGTGTGTGTGATCTATACATGGATGTACACACATATCTGTGCTTAGACTTGATAAAGACAATAGGCTCTGATGATACAATAGGATTGCTCCACCTTGATTGGTGTTTATGTGTCACACAGCCAAACTCTGATGTCATTTGGAACCAGAGTCCATGAATTAGCAATCAGTTTGATGTGTACTTTGATCTTTTAGTTTGGCCCATGTCACATCTGCTGACATGGGGCGGGGTTTGTGAATTATACTGCAGCCAGCCACCAGGAGGCGATAGAGATGTTTTGGCTTCACTTTTGGGAAGCTGTCATGCTGTTCATCTTTATGAAACATTTTTGGTAAGGCTACATATCTAAACATTCTTGTCAACCAGCAACTAAAAACCACGCACATAAATCAGATTTGTGCAATCACTAGTATTAATACATATAGTTTGGTTATCTGAGTCATGCTAAAAGAACCTACTTTTACTTGCGTATTGTAAGTACAATTCTGTGTACTTTACTTTTACAGTCATGTCATCCATCTTTATTATACAGTCTATAAGTCAGAGAGGCAACAGACCTGTGTATAAAACCTATGTTGTGTCTCATATCGGGTACTTCTGTACTTGCACTTAATATTTTGAGTGCATAAGTGCGTTCACACTGAGAAGTATGGAAAAATGCAGTGCGCTATGAGTACCTGGATGGTGCACTCAAAACGGTCAAGAAGTTGAGTGTGTAACTTTGGACACTTCTCACCGTTTATGGTCGCCATCTTGGCTATGTAGCGGAAGGGGAGGGACCACATTTCAAACTGGAAATAGCGGCCGAGGACTGTGCGACCTGTTTTTTGCACTAAGCGCCACTATACTGTTGTCTGGTATAAGCCAGCAGTATGTTTGTTGGGTTAATATCGCAGTCTTTAATGATTTGGTACCGCGAATGATACCACGAATGCTAATGCTAGTTTGCTAACTAGCTAATTTGCGGTCGTGCACAACGGCCATGTTTGGTTTGAGACAACACTACCCTGTCGAAATTCGCGCACTACACCAATGAGTACATAGTGCACATAGTATAATACATAGAAGAGTACTAACAGAAGTGTGTGATTTGAGAAACACCACTAGACTGCAAAACAATTCATGGACATAATCACCATGAAATCACCCGTTAGTTTGTGGACTACCGTTTTGAAGCCTTGAGTTTGGCATTTTGGCCGTCGCCATCTTGGATTTTTGGAGCCAGAGGTGACCATATTTGATGAGAGGGTGGAACTGTAGAAGAGTGAGGGGTGGATCTGACTCGTAGACTGTGATCATGCCTTGCAGATAGCCTGTCACTCAATGCAGCCACGCCCTTAATCATGTGTAACTTTTAGCCTTAAAACAGGTGACTTACATAAAAATTCATCCTCTGTATAGTTTTTATGTAAGTGGAAATTAGATATAAAGACCAAAACCATTTTTGTACCGGGCTGAAAACATGTTTATTTCTGCTGTAAAGTTGGGCATTTTAACATGGGGGTCTATGGGGATTGACTTGCTTTTGAAGCCAACCTCAAGTGGCCATTTGAGGAACTGCAGTTTGCTGCACTTCTGTGTTGGCTTCATTTTTCAGCCCCTGAGGTTGCTGCTTGGAAAAAATAAAAAATAAAAAAAAAAATTATGGGGCCACTCTGTTGACGCAGCATGCATGCTGATGTAGAGGCAAAAATAATGTCAGTCAAATTCTTGTAAGTGTACGTTACTGGTAAAATACTTGAATGTAAATCTGCATTATGAAAGAAAATAAAATGACTGCAGCTGCGTAAACCATCAGAAGTCCTGTCACATAGTATTATAAACTGCTGTGTTGGCATCTGGTAAACTTCACACTTAAGGGTTATATTTCTCTGATACTTCAAACAACACACATGCACACAACTTTTAAAAAGAAATGCTGTGCTGTTTACTGTCTGAACATTTTATCCACTGGTTTCTAACATTTCCTTCTTCTTGGCCTTTGTGTTGTGGAGTATCAGATAGATTTCCTATACAAAACAAATTAAAGAGAAAGAGTCTGAGAAGGCAAAATCAGTTTGTTTACTACTCACTGACATATGCAACCCATGACACATGAGGCAAAAAGGTTAGGAACCACTGCACTAGAGGAAGCAGAGTTTTCGAGCGTAAAGCTCAAAATGGGTACTGTGATAATAAGGTCAGCAGGGTCTGTAAGCAGGAGGCTTTTGTTCCATATGGAGTCTGGAGGGCTTAGTCATGTGACTTCCATGTGTCCGGAGCTGCAGTGCTGCAACAAATGAGGTCAGCCTCCAGGTATGGGCTCGAACAGCAGGCAGCGCCTCAGGACGAGCACTGTTTTAGACACACACACACACACACACACATACAGGCATGCAATATAAACACACTAACGCACACATCTACGCATGTGTAAAGGCTTGCACTGGCACACACACACACATGCAAACACACAGTGGTCCCAGTGGAAATGAGGAGATGCAAAATGACATCAGTCGCTCCTGTTTCTGCACGTGACTCATTGCACTGGCTCATCATTATCACTGCTGGGAATGAGCAAACAGGCCAGGTTATCGCTGCACACATCACCTGAACTGGGGTCTATTGATCACTGGTGTGATGGTCACTGCACAGGAAATGAATGTTGTGCAAGAGGGAGAAGAGGGGGTTGAGGGTGTTACTGCGTCATTCAGAGTGAGGTGTTGATTCATTTGGAGGGTGAGCAGTTTGTGTGTCGTCTGAGTCGCCGTGCGGTGGAGTTGATTTAATTTCTATCCTTAAAGCATTAATTTATTTTGGGTCCCAACGGCGTAGATTAACATTAAAACAAGCTGACAGACATAATGCTTCCAATGTCAGCGGTTAATAAAGTTTTTATGGCAGACATGAAGCCACACTAGCTTTTATTTGAGGCTATGTTTCATGTTTAAGTCAGACATTTACCTCCCACTCTTCCTACTCACGCTTGGTTTTGGTCACCAGTTCCTGTCAAAAATGTTGGCATTTCTGGATCTTTAGCTTCATTTCTGGAGTGCTAGCCTGTGTTCATCAGCTGCTTAATTTGTTGGTCTACCGTTTGGTGCTGCAGGCAGGCTGCACACAGTGGCTTTATATTGCATTCACACCCTGTGGACAGAATAGGAGGCAGAGGAAAACCCTCCCTGATGCGTCTCTGTTGCTACCCTGGTATCACACCTGATGAATGGCAATTATCTTTATGTGAGCTATTTCTAATGTATTAAATACTCTGGAGTTTCTTGAACAACTAACAATTTTTAATTATTAGAGCTAATATGAAATTTGATTTACATTAATTTGCCAGCAATGGTGGCTTTGTAGCATTTTTACTGTAGGTTTGTTGACACTTGAGTAGTTTTTTTACCACTGAGTGAGAAATACCAAATAGGCCATCAGATGCATATATATTTTTCCCCGTTAAAGGCTTTTCTGGGGGGACATTTTCCTTATCTGCTGTGACGTTCCAAGGACAGAGAGATGTTGTAAACTTTGAAGCCCTCTGAGGCAAATTGTGATTTGTGATATTGGCTTTTATAAATATAATTGAATTGAACTGAAGTGAATATTCCTAATATTGCTGACTTGGAATTACAATGTGCATGATGTATGAGGTGCAATATCTGAGTTTTTTCCACTAAAAATGGCTGTAAGATTCATAAGAATCGCATACAGTAATTGGCTGTAAAATTAAATCAGTGAGATAAAGAGGCTTAAAATCTCTATTGAGCTACATATTTGGGTGTGAACTCTGTCATTTCCGCACCATGAATGGCTGTCTTGCATTACTTGGAGTCAATTAATTCAATATTTCATCCAAAGATATCGGTTAATCCACTTTAAATGAGCATTTGTAGTTACAGTAGTAGCAGGGCCATGTGAGGCAGACATACTGTATCTAAATTATGCTAAAAATCAAATGTTTGCACATCATTATTTCATTCAAAGAAAAGATTTGTGTTTGTTTCAATAAGCTGATGCACATGTTAAAGGGACAGTTCACTCAAAAATCAAACACAAATATTTTTCCTTTCACCTATAGTACTATTTATAAGTCTTGATTGATTTGGTGTGAGTTGCTGAGTGTGAACAACGTGGTTGGCAGGTGGCATTCACTAGACAGAAAATAGGTCCTGTGAGCTAAACTGCTCACAACAAGGTCTGTGGATTATCTTGAGTAACTGGGTTGATTTCTGGAAAGAGACATTGTTGTTGAGGTTTTTTTTTATTTATTTATTATTTTTTGGTGCTTTGAACATCACAAACTGAGTGCCATCTAGTTCCATTAAATTGGAGAGAAGGCAGATATCTTTATGGCTGATATCTCCAACACCAGGCAGCACACACAAAAACAATCCAGACTGATGAATAGCACTGCAAATAAAAGGAAAAATATTTTCAATTCTTGAGTTAGCTGTTGCTTTATGATACTGAGGAGTTCAACTCTTGTCTTTACCTATTACCTACTTTCCTCAGGTGTTCACACTGTTACCACATAGACAAGCAGAATAACATGCACATGCGCACACACGCACCTGGGACAGTGGTCAGCCAACTGACCCCTGGTTTACCTGTCCACAAGGTAAACAAAACACAGCAACATCCCTCCAGACTTTGTCCTGTCAAACACAACTCTTATCTCAGGTAACAGGATGAAATGAAAATCTGATGCTCAGACTGAATGGTCTCAATCAATGAGTAATCAATAAAACAGTACTTTGCATGATAGGAAACCCAGTAACCACATTTAGACAGACTTATGAGTCACCTTAAAGAATACTTGTGGCAATATATACATGTGTAAAGACATTTACATGTTAAAACTGAACTGGGGCTTCCACAGAAACCCTTTAGTCAACCTTGTCATAAAGTAAACATTTCCCAGCAGATAGTTTCCCTTATTCCAGGTTCGTGCCCTTCTCTTTATTCTTAATGCCGTGCAGCTTCACAGCCTTCACAGCATATCATTAATGGAGAGACTGACACACAGTAAGAGAGAGCATGAATTATCTCCCTCTCTCCTCCTGCCTTATAAACCCAATGTGAGGACTCGCCATTATCAACTCCCCAGCCACTCATCCAGACAAGTGATTTGTGCCCGCATTACTCATCCTGACACAAAATTACATTATTCATCTGTTGGCCACAGAACCCCTCTATGGTACTAAACTCGAGAGCAGCTGAAGTTAATTGATTTGTTCAGGGGAAATGTTACATGTTTTGGCAGATTAACATATCAGAGACTGAGCTATACTGTATTGTATCTCACTTTTCACTTAAAAGCTTCAAGCTAACCTACCGCCTAACAAACATTAAGCAAAACACTGAATCACAGGCCTTTAGCCTGAATAGAAAACAGGAGGTACATCAGGGTAAAAAGATCTATGGAAGTTGTAACACCAAAGTAAAGTTACTAAAGCTTTAACCCCGGTGTCTTGGTCTGAGCATTTATCATTAGCATTGTATTAGCATTCAAAAGTGCTCACCAACTTTGGCCCAATCTGATCTATTTACCTGACATGCAAAACATGGGACAAAAATGTGAAAAGTTATAGTTAAACACATAAATTAGAAATGAGGAATATAAAACACAGCAAAAATAAGAGATAAAAGTAAAACAAGATTTTCTGAGTTAGTGTGTGACACAAAAAGAGATAAAAGACAAACATTTGTTTATCTGCCCCACTAACATCTATTCATATTTAGCCACACTAGCAGTGTGACTGGTCCAGACTGAAATATCTCGACAACTATTGGAAGTATTTACGGATATTCATGGTACCTAGAGAATAAATCCTTATGACTTGTCCACAAGTGTCACCACTGTCTCAACTTTTAATTTGTTCAGTGTTTTGATTTACAAACAAATACCAACAAAAGAAAAGACATCCTCATCAGCCCCAGCTGACTCAGCTGTGCTTCATATTTAGTGCTAATTACCAGTGCTAATTAGCATGCTAGCATGCTAAACTGAGAGGATGAGCATGGTTATACCTGTGTAACATTAACAACTTAGCAATTTCACTGTGAGGATGTTAGCATGTTGATGTTAGCATTTAGCTCAAAGCACCACTCTAAGTAAAGCCTGGTCTCACTCTGAAGTTGTCGAAATCCAGTGCCTGGGCAGTGACTTGCGCCATCAGAAACCAACGAAAAAAGGCGTCCCTTAACGTCAGCATGATACGCAGACGATTGTTGTCATAGTTTAACAGTGCCTGCCGGCATCAGAGAGGAATGCAGCAAGACAATGACTAAAGTTAAGGCGGCAAAAGTCCAAGTGGGGCAGGCAGGAGGGGTGCTGGATGGGTCCAACAAACACGACCTTCACCCGAGAGAGCGGTGTTCGCGTTCCTTAAGATTCTAAAGGCAGACCATGTTCTTTTTTCCTACGCCTAACTGTTTTTGTTGCCTAAACCTAACCATGTTTTTGTTGCCTTAATCTAACGATATGTTTTTGTTGCCTAAACTGTTGAAGGAAAAAAAACATCAATTTGCAGTTTTGACCGACGTAGTGCATTTATTTTGAAAGAGACTGTAAATTTCCTGTGAAAACGGAAGTGTATCTTGAAAGAAGAGAACTTGACACAGTATCCTAGAATGTCAACAACCAACACACCCAGGGTACCTTGGTGTGGACGTGGAAAGTCCATGACCAAAACGTCAATATGTGACGAGGTCAGAGTGAGAACGTGTTTCGAAGTACAGCCTGATAGAGCTGGTAGCATGGCTACAGAATCTTAGGACCAGGTTATGCTACATGTTGTCCGACCACATTGGAAGGCAAAAGTGTTCAGGGCCTTTAGTTCTTCCAAACAGGGTGGTGTGAAAGCTAGAGGAACAGTATACAATAATTGATTAAATGTGGGGTGCATTTACATCTATACCAGATATCTGCATAAAGGCACAAATTTATCAGACCTGTGATGTACATCCTTTTTAAATGCAGTTTTCCACCCTATTTCAAAATAGAACATCACCCATTCTTTATTTTTAAACTATATAACCCGAACTAAATGATATACCTCACTGCAGCAAACTGTCTTCTAGTGTAAATAGTGGAAATAAATTATAAGAGCAAGATACTAAGACTAACAGGCTTAGGGGTTAAATCTCTGTGTATCAGGCAGATCCATAGCTTCAGTCTTAAGGTAGAACCCCTACCTGATGCACAACAAAGGAGACTGCTGAGGCAGGGATAGAGGGGCTTTTAGCCTTAGGGCTCACCTCTTCTTCAAAGAACAATACTCACAGTCTATTAGCTGACTACTCACTGAGTAGGATTTTCCCCGCTGAAAGACAAATGAATTTACTAAAGAGGGAAAAAAAGATCCACAGAGAGCCCTCTGAGCCCAATATTCATGTCAATACTAAATTAGCATTGAATAATGGCATCCATTTCCTCTTCTACTTCACAGGCAGCAGGACAGCAGTCGCCTGTAGAGACGACGTGATGTAGCAGGGCAAGACTCCCCAGATAGGAGAGGACTCTCCAGCCCTTCATATCCTGCCAGTGGGAGATTCGATTAAAGCATTACTGATGTGGTGGTGTAGGGGTTTGCTGTGGTTTGGGGGGGTAGTTGAAACTGACAGTCAGATCATCTTTCTATCCAAAGTGATGTGTGCAGGTGCTGTGGGAGAAACTGGCAGTCACATTTTGGCTGCATTTTTAAATATGATGCCACTCACAACCTTCCAGCCATGTTCAGATATATTCATATCATTGCTGCAACCAAAAATGATTATTATGATCAGATCATTTCAATTAGTACTTAAAATGTTGTTCTGAGTGATCAGAGTCTGTATGGCATCAGCAAGAATGTACGTGCAGTAACTCCACAGATTAATCTTTTTTTTAGGTAAGACTGAATGTTACACATGTGGCTCATCAGCTGCACATGCACCTTACACTGGAACCGAAGCTTTTATGCCATCAAACAACAGTTGGAAATCTCTGACACTCTCCAAGCTCAGCCCCAAAAACTGTGTCACCACAGCACGGGAAATATGCTTTTTTAACAGAGGACATTTTGACATGTCACAGTAGAGAGAAAAAGCAAAGAGTTCCAGTCTTTAATCATGATCGGTTGAGCGGCACGTGTTTGAAGCCATTGTAAAGTACTCTAAAAACAAACAGCTGTGACCCCGTTGCAATTTCAGGATTACTGCGCCAATTAGTCACCTATATGAAATGCAGAGCTAAAGAAGGCAACTCCTAAATGAGGCCTGAAGTATTTGTCATCCAGCTAGACAAGATCGCCTCTTAGCTGTCCTAAAATCAGTGTAGACCACAGCTTCTTGTGGCTTATTGATTCAATATACTGCATGTTATATTACTGTATCACTCTTACTCATCTTCTGTTGTGTTAAATCTATACAAGTGACTCATATTTATAAATGTATCTATTGCATGTTATAATCTGCGAGGGGAGTTAAAAGCGCAGTATTTCCCTTGCATGAATTTCAGTCATGTAAAACTATAAAGTAAGATCTAGTAACGATCAAATCTGTACTCGAGTTTTACAACTGTACCTCTTACACTGCACCCGTCCCACTGCTGAGTCATTATTACACAGTCATGTCATACACAGAATCTTGTTTTACATTCTGGTCAGGTTTATTACATTTCCAAATATTTCATGCTGAGTTACAGGAAATATCTTCGTAGTGACCTGCAAGGCATTTCAAATTTCCATTTAATGGGCCAGTAATAACAAATACCCCCTTGGTATTAAATATGTAACTCAATACAAGCATGCTGCTAATTTTAAATAATCTTTAAACCAAGCATTTACAGAATAAGTGACCTTGATTTGTCATAACTTTAAAGCTAGAGAAATTTAAGTAAAATACAATGGACAACCACTAAGTGATACGTGGCCCACTGCAGCAGCACATCAACAATAACACATTTTTGCCAGTGACATAAGTAACTAAGTACATGTACTCAAATACTGTACTTGAGTACAGTGTTGAGGTACTTGTACTTAAGTAAGTCCATTAATTATAAGCTTATCTGCTTTATCACTACATTTTGGAATCAGAAATTGTACTTTTCACCGTACTACATTATGTTACTAGTTCATTTGATTCAAATTATCAATACAAAAATAATCAGCTCACTGATGATGATTTATTATACATGAAGCTACCCACCAGGATATAAATTAGTGACAAAAAGCTCCACCTTTGCCAGCTACAACATTCTGAAATAGGCCATTCTGCATAATCAGTACTTTCACTTTTGGGACTTTGAGTGTATTTTAATGCTAATACATAATAATGTAACTTTTTTATTGCAGGCCTTTTACTTGTAACAGAGTAACCAAAAAGAAGGGACCTCTCCTGCAGCTGTTTTTGCTCCACATGTTTCCCTCCTGTACAAAACCTTCACAGTTCAATCCGAGCTCACCCATGCTGTCTCTGTTGAGTCAGACAGCGGACAACAATGAAGCACCTTCAGGAAAAAAAAGCTTATAATCTCAAGCTTTCTGTCCCCCTGTCGAGCCTCTGCAGTTTAATACTCTACCCCGTCTTTGACGCAGTGTCAGGGTATCCAGAGGAGTCCTGTGAGAGGCTCGCAGCAGCACCTGGTGTGTCTGAACTGGAAACCTGATCATCTGCAGGTACAAGAATAGCTCGACGGGACCGTTAAAGGCCACTCCCCTGACCTGCTGTGAACTGTCACTGCACTTTTGTCCCCACTGAGGACAAAACCCTGCTCAGTGTTTGTTTGGGCGTCTATGTTTGGGCTCAGGTTTTCTTAACTCGCTGCTTAAAAACTCTTGACATTTCGATAACTGGTTGTTTTCATTTAGGGGTGTTGCATTTTAGCATCAATAAATCATCAGCATATTAATTTAGAAATCCAGTGTGTTTACAGTGAACAAACAAGACCACCACTGAGAAACTAAGCACTCTCTGCCAGTCTCTGAAATACATTCTACATTGCAAAGGATTATATTCAGCAGAATATGTTAAAACTTTAACGTCACAGGAGAGGAGACTTCTCTTCCAGTGGAAATGGGGATTGAACATTCCTATTCCTGCCAGTCCCTCATGCCTGGCAGTAACTGCTGTGTACCTGCCATTCCCCATCACCTGACCTCCCCCGCCCACCTGCACACCTGCTCCCACTTCTCATCAACATTGCAGCATTAATCTCATTTCCATTCATTGTCTTCCATATTGTTTATTGTGCTGGCTACTTAAATGTTTTCCAGCCTCCATCTTTCCCTGCCTGCTCTTTGGATTCCTGCCCGTCTGCCCAGTCCCTAAATGGGTAAAGTTTGCCCTCTCCTTTGTCTAGTTCTGACCTCAGTTTGTGTCACACCACAAGTAAAACTGAGCTTTTAATTTTACCTGCTGCTTTCTGAGTTCTTTTGATGTGTTTTCCAAATTATATCTTGCAGCAAAGACTGAGTTACTTCTCTATCATCATTTCTTGCTTTTTGGGTGCCACTTCAACATACAACAGTATGACTAGTAGAGACGTGTACTGCAGTTGACCCCTGGGTCAGTATGTAATGATGTTCAGTAATTAAATAGTATTTACTCGAATACTGTACTTAAGTATAAGTACATCAAAATTGAAGTAGATGATTTCTACTACTTTACATGACATGAATACCTTGTGTACTTTTTAGTGGACTACATTTATTTGACAACCATACATATCATTGGATATAATTGTTTTCTAAAATATTATGTATTGTTTTAGATTGAAATACCCAACAGTGCATAAGGTAGTGAAAATATCTGCAATAATAATTCAATAAATGTACTGTATATACTCTTAAGAGGGGCATTCTGCATAATGACTCATTTCACATTTGATACTATTAATATATTTTTCTAGCAATACTTCAGTACATACACGTACAAGTAAAATTTTGGAATACAAAACTTACATTGCAGTATTAGTGCTTTTTATTTAAGTAGAGGATTAGAATACCTTTACATCTACCTGTTTGTTTGTCACAGTTTATTTTGAGTTTCATATTTTAGCTTCAGGATTCAGGTAAAGAATTGGTATTAGGATGTAACTTAGTATATTTACTCAAGTAGGTCTAGTGTAATTAAGCACATATTTTGAGGTACATGTACTTTCACTCAACTATACAGATGGCTATACTGAACTTTTTACTCCACAGTAGCTCATAATTATTAAAACTATATTTACCTTGACTAACTACAAAAATAAAATTCTACTTACATATATTGATGCGCGGCCATTTAGTGTCAATATCCCTGTAACACCAAACATCCGCTGTACTTCACTGTACCTGTAAAATATATTTTTCTATTTTTTATAGTACCATTTTTCAGTTTTTAACATGCAAATATCACATTTAATATGAGTACAAGCATATATATATATATATATATATATATATATATAGTCTATGTGCTGATTCTGAATGCATCAGTCATAACCTAATAACAGGCTACAATAATGGTGTTACACTGGCAAGGGCCAGTTTTCTCCACTGACTTGCCTACTTTTGATTCTTCAAGTACATTTTGCTTATAATAGCCTACTTGTATACTCTTACTTTGGTATCACCTTAATTTCAGGACTTTTAGGCCGACTTATAATGTGGGATTGTTACAGTGAGGCATTGCTGCTCTGAGCTGACTGATGTTATGTTATGTTATTACTGACACACTCATCTCCCCTCAGCTCTACTCTTGTAGACACATTTATACTCTTCCACCTGAGGAGAAACACCTCCTGTTTTATTTTCATTTTCTCAGCAGTCAGGAGGGGCAGAGACAGTGAGAGCCTCAGGACGACCCTGTCAGAGCGGTCGGACCACCGCTTGGAAACGCCTCTCAGCGAACACACACCCATGTGCGGCCAGTAGGAGGGGCCACGTGCTGAGGTGTTTGAGAAGGTGATGCCGTAAAAGCAGCCAGTGTGTCGCAAACCAGGTGTTTTTAAGCTGGGGGAAGGTGATGTCGTAAAGCGGACAGGGGAAGGGAGGGGTGAGGATGGGTGAGGAAGAGGAGGGGGGAGACAGGAGGAGGTGGAGGGAGGAGGTGGCTCGCGAGCGGCTGCGCTTCAGACTCAGCAAGAGGATCATGGCGGATGGCCCCAGGTGTAAGCGCAGAAAACAGGCGAACCCGAAGAGGAGCAGCGGTAAGTCCCAACTCCTCCGTACCCGCCGTTGGGCGAGCCGGGCGGGCTGCCGGCGAGCTTTTCACTCGGTAAACTTCTCCTGGAGACTTTTGGGAGTGAGTTGGAGCACGTTTCGGGGACTTTTGGGGAGTATTAGTGTGTTCATATATCCCAGTGTGGTGGTGTACCGTTATACCTGGCTGGCTTCTCTCTCCGCCTAGCGGTGCATGGGGCCGCCTGACAGTGAACCGTTATCCGTCAGCCAGAATAACCCGAGGAGCGCTTGATAGTTGTCTGTATTCTTACTTTCCTCCACTTTTCCTCTCTTTGTTACTGCACTTTTCTGCCACTTTCCCACCCACAGCAACACTTGGCGGCAGGTTGCGGGGCTTTCACATAACAACGTGGCCCGTTGAGCGCAGTTTGTAGTTTTAGTGTATGATTTTTTTTTTCAGGGCGAGGTTGTTGCGAGGTTAGTTACATGCTAACTTGCTGCTCACTCGGCTCCGGACGGTGCAGTTTGTCACTGCCGTTCTAAATAAGTCAACTTTATGTGCGTGTTTTGATGGCCGGATGGGGAAATCGTGCTTTCGCAGTAAATACATGGGATTTTCTGCATGGGGTTTGGTCGGGTCCACTGCTGCTCCGGTGATGGCAGAGAGATGGGATGTTTATTTTATCTGCACTTCAGCCCTGCCTGCCACAACTGCAGCACCACATGTTCCCTTAGTTAAGGTAAGAGTGGAAACTGTATTTTTAATCCACCTGAAGTATATTTAGCACATATATCAATCTCATGCATGCATGTCCTCATTGCTTGAACCAGTTTACCTTTATTAAAATAGCATTTTTAGTTATTCGGCGTGATATTTTGGTTGATTGTTGTGCAAATTGCTCCTATTGCACAGTGTTGGCTGCTGCTTTTTACACCTGTAATTTCGGGATAGTGAACTGTTTGCAATGCTGAAAGTAAATGATGCACATGGCTGCATTTTGGGCATTATTAGAAATGTATATTTTTTGTTTCCCAGCATAGAGTTTGAGTCATTTCATCCCAAATATGGACTTGTATGTGCTTGGTTGTGTGTGTTGACATTATATTTACCTGATTTTAGTGTCTTCTGTGATATAGCCTACTAGTTGTAATAACCCTTTATTATCACCTACTGGGGGCTTGTTTCTGTGATGTCATCATGAAATGATACCAAATGAGGTGTTTCACATATTAAGCATAATTTTGAGTCCACCTGTCATGAAGTAAAGGATATAAAAATAGAATTCAGGTCTACGTTGTTGTAATAACTTTAAATTCACACATCCTTTTATAGCCAGACTCTCTCATTGGACGGTTTCTTACCTGTATACTCTCCCCCTCTCACGTCGTATCAGCCAATAAAAAAAAAGTAAACCCATATATTTATATATTTTAGACACCGTTATGAGGCTTAATGTGTGCGAGCCGAGGGGCTGGAAAGCACCTTTTTTTCCTCCTGCTGACGACACGACGGTGACTCTGTGCGTCCGTACAGGAGCCATCACCATCATCATCATGTTTACCTGAACGCGGATAACGGGGCTGACAAATGGCCTAGAAATAAACAGAAATAACACCTGCAGCTCTCGACCGTTCACGGAACAGGATCCGCTCGCCGTTTCCTAAAGGCTCTGTGTCTCGTGAGGAGCCTGGAAAACCGCTCCAAATGTCAACTTGTGCAGGTAGAGATGATTTTTTTTTGTAGTTTTTTTTTGTAGTTTTTTTTTTTTTTTTTTTTTTTACCGTGTGCCATGCCAGCTTCGCATGGATGCTCGCCTCCCCTTCATTCTCGCGGGATTTATCTCATCGACACGCATTTCTGACCCACTTGTGCATGTTTTATCTTTCCTTTTATGTGTTTTTCTTTGGTGTGTGTGTGTGTGTGTGTGTGGATTGGTCGCCTTGTTTGGTCTCGTGCACTCTGCAGCTCTGTGTGAGTGTCTGCACGGAAAATGAGCAGTGCATAGGGTGGTTATTTCTCTGTTATTCCACACCGTGTGCAATAATAGTGCTTACAGGGCTCACCGTCAAACCTCTCGTTTCCATCTATTGTGTTGCGGTAATTCGTTATACAATTTCCTGAGAAGCGGAAGGGAATGGCGGTCAGTACCATTACTGCAGTGAAGGCGGGGTTGCTGCTTTTTTTTCTGGACCGGAGACAGCCAGGTACGCAAGGTGATGCAACACCTATAAAGGTGTATTTTAACCGATTTCCACCTGATATCCTCGCAGTATCAGGCTCAAATACTTCATGGGAATAATCCTCAGCGTGTCGTTTGGTTTTAATTTCCAAACACATAACGGGTAAATGAGATTATAATGTGAAAGGAGCGCGTCCGTGTCCGTATAACGTGGCGCACAATCAAGATGGCAAAAGGTGCTGTGATTCATTGCGCACCGCCTTCATCTGCTCTGCCCTTTCATTTTCCACCTGCCTCAATCCAAACGTGTCTTTTTTATTAGTTTTCTTCCACTGCTTGTTCACAGCCCTTTCACTCCTTTGAATTTCAATGGAGATTATGTGCCAAACATTAGCCTGTGCTAATGTACCATGACCTCCAGTCTGTCATCACCATGATGTGGCACACAGCTGCTGATCATACCACAAACTATACTGTCTCAAAAGCTTCAGTTCATATGCTCTCATGACTTTACACATATGCTAGTCTTAAGGTGGACCAACTTCCTGCCATGTATTATAAAGTGAGTAAATAGACTACAGATGGGCCTTCAGTGATAACTAGCTATTCTTCAGGTGATTGTAGATACATTTCACTGTACACTTTTCACGTTGGAGCCAAATCTCCTCATGATTTTATATGTTTATTTATTGTTTTGGGTTTTGGAAAATACCCATTATTATTTCCCAGATTCTGAATGTTGTAACGATATCAAAATACTCAATCGATATCCTACATTAATTAACAAATCGATCTTTTCTAACACCTTACATGCTCCAGGGATCCATCTCCTTTCCTCACTTGACAGTTTACTATTTATATGTATATATTTGAGAACATTCTAAAGCAGCATTATAAGTATTACAGGCATTTTTTACAATTGTCCTCACATTATAGCCCATGATGAAGAGACTGACAGTTTCAGGTACATATTTAACAGTTTAACATCTTTAACAACGTGTGAAGGGCACAGTCATACCTACCGCTGGTTCTCTTGGGTCCAAACCACAACGTCAAAGTTGGCAATGCATTTTATTTTGTGGTTTTAGTCTCACAGTGCACAATTATATTTTAGTGAACCAGAACTGTTAACAAAATCACTACCAGATCGTTATCAGTTGGATTAGGTAATCTGCCATTCTTGCTGGTTGGAGGCAGAAAATAAATCTACTTAGAGTCCATGTAATGTAAGATAAACACTGTCTGTGCTCTTTGCGGAAGTTGATTTTTTTCCAATTAGGTGTTACCATTCTTTTTTTAAAACCTTGTATTTTGTAGTCATTTCCTGTAGTTATGATCTCATTCATGATGAGCCACATTGCAGTTTGCTTGAGAGGAGACTGCGGGCCGCACTAAAGTCCCTTCTTTATGCCAGCTTTGTATTTTACACAGAAACAAACAATTGTAGCATCATGCAGCCCCAGTGTGTCATTTTAGACAGCATGTTGGTATCGCAGAAGCAGGAGTGATGGGCGTAACATGTAAAACAAAAGCATATGCATCGACAGCGCTTTATAAACATTAACAATGGCATTAACATGGCAGTAACAAGCATTTACCATCTCTGTTAAATGGCGGCTGACGAGCTCCTAAACCTCATTGTTTATCGAAGTGCAGACATTTTCGGCCACTGTCTTTCTTCTTTCTTTCGCTGCTAACTGCTACTAGTTATATTTTAAATCTCCCGAAGTGTGTTGCATACTATGTCATCGAAACGTCACACCTGTGCCGCCCTTGATCCTGTCCTGCCAGTTGTCTCTTTTACATCGACGTTGTTTTGACGCTATACCTACCTCCAATGCTGGCTTAAAGGCAAGACAACTCTGTCTCCCCATTCCGGGATTAAATGGGGCTTGAGACTCATTCAGGTGTCTGTAAGCATCCTAACGTAACCCGAGGGTGTCACACTCATTGCAGTTCATGGGCCACTTACAGCCCTATTTGATGTCAGGTGGGCTAGACCAGTAAAACCATTGCATAATAGCCTTTAAAGAACAACACCTCCAAATGTTTGATGTACAATAGCATTCTGAAAAGGTTCATCCATTTATGAAACAGTCGATGAACAGCCTGAAGAAATGTCTTAAAATAAATAAGAGCAGCTTCAACAGTGTGTCTTAGTTTTTCCGCATTTAGTCAGTCTAATACTCACTGTCACTACATGTGTATTTGTCCATTCATTTCCTCTCCTGTGCAGTAATGCTGGCATCATCACACCAAACTAAAGTCGAAGCTATTGAGGAGGCAGGTTAATTCTTGCCCTACAGACCATTTACAGATCAAAAGTTTAAGCAATAGCTTAGCAATAAGGTTCCACCAGTATTGTTTAAGGTCTGAAACAGATTCTTTTGTACTGAAGCTGCTGCTTGATAATATTTTGCACAGTGTTCAATATATCTAAATATGACCACAATAAGTATTCATTGTTCTTTCAGAGAACTATATTCTGGTCAGGGTGGAAAAGCCTTTGAAGCAACATTTTACATGAAGTATCTTCTTACCGTCTAACTGTCTCCTGACACAGTTAGCTCTCAGATGTTCTTCAGTGTTAGGTGTGCAGAGTCATCCAGTGGGCCAGATTGTACTCTTTGGTGGGTTTGTGTGATGACACCCCTGCCCTAACCTCCCTAGTGTTAAGGATAGTTGACAGTTCGCCTTGCTCTACTTCTTTACAGAGATGATTCCCCACTAGGCAGCAACTGTAAACATGGTGCTATAAAAGCCCATTAAATGATGAGTGTCATCGAGCTATAGGCCTGCAGAGACCCTCAACAACCTTTACTTTCTTCTTACTGTACTTGTTTTTGCCAAATGAAATGCTTACCACTGAACATTAGCGTAAGTAGCAGCAGCATGCACGCTACATAAAACAGTTATTTCTGTGTTTTTAAAGTAATTAGAAAGAAAAATGAGCAGAGAATTGGGAAGAATTAGGACGTTGTTGCTTTTAGCTCCACCGCTTGTCGATCGCCCGCAGTTCTTCTGTAAATGGCAGGTGTCGGCCCTCCATGTGTGCCGCCTGTTGCTGCTGCCACTTTGGTCACGGCTTCGTCATCCAACGCTTTTCCACTTGCTTTAAAGTGCTCCGTGTTTGTGTGTGTGTGTACGAGTACGCTCTCAGCTGGGCTGTAATCTAACGCTGCAATTTAGGGACTACAGGAATGCAGCCTGGTGTTAACATACCTTGACAGGATAAACACAGCGGCCTACTCCCAGGCTTGGACTGCTCAAACCTTCATGCCTGCCAGGGCCTGGGCTTTAACCAGCGTCTGTCCGCCTGTCCTGTTTAAGTTTTTTAGGAATAAGGAAAGGTTAAGGTAGTTAAAGGTGCCCTCTTGAGTTTTCTTGTTAACAAGTTAGGTTTACATTCAGTCTCATGAAATTGTGCATTGTGTGTATCCTTGAGCTCTAACATATGTGTTGAATGCATGAAATATTTGCAAAGCAGATTTAAAAAAATGAGTCTTGCATTGTTTACATCCAGTGTCAACTAGCTAGCAGACTTCTTTTCATTGCCTTTGCTAGTGCTTTGCTGTGTATCTTAGCATGTTTGCACCACCTTTTGAGCAAAGGAATAGTGTGAAACCACTGGCAGGAATGTATATTGTATCATTCATGTGCGCGCATATACGAAACGGGGATCCACTCATAGAAAAACTTATAGCACTCCGGAGACCAAAAACTCCACAGGGAACTTTTAAATTTTCCCGTTGGTGCCAGTTGGAGAGCATATGCTCTGATAAAAATGTTTTATAATAAATTGCAGATGTATGTTTGGTTAAATTATTTGGAGTATTTTCACTAGCATTGATAACGGTGCATCAGCAGACAAGTGTAGTGTTTATAACAGCTTCAATGACTCTGTTCACTGACTGCTGTTTTCTATAAGTTATATCAACTAAGGGAAACAGACATTTGTTGATACAAAAATGCTTTGAATTACTGTTTTAAAGGAGTACTCTTGTCTCTCTGGTGACAGGCTCTTTGATCAGCTTGCTGCTGTTTGATGCGATGAGATGAGCAGCATTTTCTCTGTGTGCCTGGTATTTATTGGGCTCTCCTCTGTAGACGCTGAAGCTGTAATGCTCTATTAAGGCGTTGCATGTTGTACAAGCAAGCTTTGCATCATCTTGTGGGGACTACGGCCCTTCAACTGAGCTTACTGCTTCAAATCAGGCTGTGGCATGCTGTGTCTTTGTACATCATGTAGTTTTAAAGGAAATAAAGGGTTGAATTAAATATAAATGCTGCGGCACGTTTTATAGTCCTCTTATTTCTTTTGCTGTTGTATGAATGAACCATTTTCTTGAGGTGCACCAGTCACAGCGGTCTACGGAAGAGAGGAGTCATGTGACTGTCCTGCCTCTAAGATATTATTCAACATCTATGTGTAGCTAATCGTGAAGTTCACAAAATTCAACATGTGAGTGTGGCAATTTTTGAGTGTAATGTGAATATTCACGCACACGTGAACCTTTGTTGTGTACTAGGGGGGATTGTCAGAGGGAAATGGTCCTGAGTGGTATTATTAAAATAGTTGTGGTCAACAGTAGCTGTTAATTGATCTATGACCACTGGCCATTCATGTTACTTTCTCCTTGTGCTGACGTGCCCGGGGCTGTGTGTGTGTGTGTGTGTGTGTGTGTGTGCTGTTTCCCTCGCACAAATGGGCCTGCTGAATGACAAAGCACTACAGGATGTCTTTAGCAAGTCAGCATTAACCCCTCCCATCGCCTTTTATGGTCCAGAGGGGGAGGTGCGTGAGGGCTACTGATGCTGCTGCTGTGACTAATTGAGTAGTGTGTGTGTGTGTGTGTGTGTGTGTGTTAGTGAGAGGGAGAGAGGGTGTGTGTTGTGTGTTAGCATCAAGGTGGGAAACAGCTACTTTTCCTCCAGGCTTTGCATAACAACAGAGGCCTACTTGTTTGGATTTACATGCATTAACATGGTGCCTGTTGGGGAAAATCAGCGGTCGCTGCTGATGCTGGTGCGTTTCAATTAGATGACGTCAGCTGATAAAGGCACCTTGACGGATCTGGCGTGGACAGTTGAGGCAGATGACTCAATACAGCCTCATAAAGGCATACGCATAAGCTTTGAACAGGTTTAAACAATATACACCCCTGCATTTGACTTGCATAGTGTTTCAAGCAGGGTAAATAAAGGAGTCAGAGAATGGATAAAGCGAACATTGAAGCCGTGCTTAATGAGAATGAAATGAGGAAAACAATATCTATGGTTGTTTTGATGAGTTTATTATATAATGGATTTTAAAGGCAGAAAGTGAGGGAGTGTGTCATTATAAAAACATTGAGGCAATGATTTTCACACTGACAGACACTGTACATTAGCAGATGTACTGAGGTAGGCTAAGCCAAACAACACAGCCACAATCACCCCAGTAACTAAACTACATACTCAGAAAGAAGCCTTTATCAAACAATTCGTGACTTAAGACATTCGCCAGCACAGACGTGCCTGTCGTCGTGCAGGTGTGATTTGCTTGTACTACTCTCAACACTCTAACACTCAACATGAGAAGTATTTTTAGTCAAGGTGGAAGGGAAATGATGTGCTGCCATCTGATTTGATATGAAACTGAGAGCTACCGATTGTGTCACTCGCAGGAGTCTAAATAAATCTAAAACACAAGGGGCACATGTGGCTTTTGAAACTCAAAACTATACGTTTCTCTGTGTCACCAGTGTTGACAGCACAGGTTTTAAAAGAAGCCCCCCTCCCACACCCCACAGAGACACCCACCCACCCTCCCAGTCCTCCACGGAGAGGTCAGAGGTCAGTGGAGCAGTCCTGGGGCTGTGTTACACCAGAAAGCACATGAGCCACATGTGCTGAGAAGCACTGTAGCAGCGAGCAGCATGAAGATGCTCATTTGGTTATGTTTGGCTTTTTCTTTCTCGTTGTGCGTGAGTGAAGATCATAGGGACATATCATAGATAGTTTTTTTGATGCATCAAATCATTGTACAGCAGTGTGTACATTTAAAACTGAAGTTAAGGTCCAGTGTGTAGGATTTAGTGGCAACAAGCAGTGAGGTTGCAGAACTGAAACTTCTCCCATGTGCAAAGCATTTAGGAGAATTGCAGTGGGTGATGTGAAAAGGTGAATGGCTCTATCTAGGGCCAGCGTTTGATTTGTCCGTTCTAGGTGACTGTACTGCTCCATTTGTAGATATAATCTTCTCACTCAAGGTAACAGTTACACAACGATTGTTATTTTCAGGTGATTATAAACTAATGAAAACATATTTAGGAATATTGTACACCATTTCTACCAATAGATGCCCCTAAATCCTACACACTGGACCTTTAATAGTGTTTCTACTTCACCAATGTCACTTTTAAAGGACCTGTCTCCACTGAAAAATTGTTTTAGATGCATTTGTAGTCAGTCCTCAAGTGCCAGTCCATGCGCACCTAAATCAATTTAGGCCTAAATTACATCTTAATTATATCAATTGTGCAAGACTGGAATTGCAGGAAAACTTTAAGGCAGGTGGACCTTGATGCCAAAGTAGTGCAAAACAAACGTTCAATGCTTGCTCCATGTTTAGGCTGCAGAAATGAGCCTTGCCAATACAATCAATATATTTGTAATAATGTAGAGTACAAATGTCATCGATACCCGGATTATTAGCAAAAAAGACATGCCCATTTGTTGCTATAGTTTAGTGAAATACATTCAGCATCTAAAGCTGCTGGGCCCTCATAATAAACATGTTAAGGATATGTACCATGCTAAAAATGAAGAGCTCAGAAGAGTGGTAGGGACGATTCAATTTCTGTGTAGTCTGCCGTGTGGAATTACAATAATATCATGGTACAGCCAAATCCTCCTCCGAACTTACAATGCCGTTTAAAATTGATGTCATGAAGACAGAGTTTCCTGACTGCCACCTACGCTCAAAACAAAGCCAAATGTGGAACCAGAACTGAAATTTACCTCCAGCGCCACTGGTGCATAAAATCTCAGAGGAACTGCCAAACTCGTATTAGCACTTTTCTTAAAGGTGGCCTAACCCATTTCCACAAGTAACCTGCTTTGCTGTTGCCTTTCATCGTTCCCATTCAGCCACCTGAATATTCATGTATTCAAGAGGCTCCCTGAGCAGCTAGCAGCTAAAACTTTAATCTACACTGTGTGGTGCTAACCAAGGCTGAGCTGTGAAAGGCGGCCTGTGGTGAAAGGACCAAGTTTATTCTGCTGCTGCTGACCAACATCCCACCTCATGCGTGCATCTGTGTGTGTTAAAACATCCACATACGAGTGCATGTGTGCATTTTCAATTTGGTGTTTAATGAGTTTATACATGTGTTTATACGTTTGTGTGATTGTGTGGGTTTTGTGTGCATGCAGGCCAGTGTGTGTCAAAAGAAAGAGTCCCATTCAAAGTCCTGTGTGTATGGGAGAGGGGGAGCACTCTTTCACACTGAGCCTGTGGGAAACTCCTCTCCCTCTCCTTTGGTGGTGCTACAATTTGCATATCCTGCCATCCTCCATTCTCTTTTTTCTCCCGCCGCCTGAGAAGAAGAACAGAGTCCGCCGGCTCCTCCAGCTCTGAGGAAATCAGTGAAAACGCAGCCCAAAGCTGCTGCCTGCCTCCAGGCACTGCGCCGAGCCACAGCCTCGGATGTTTTACAGTAAAGACTGAGTCGAGCCGTAATCCCATGCATGTTGGTCATTGAAGTGGTGTGCCGCTTGCCTGTGATAGGCTACTCACTTTTATTTGCTTCCATTAAATTTGGGACACATCTCAAAGGTAAACCAAAAAGGAACAGGTGTAGAAAAGGAAATGTGGTGCTGAGAGGAGAGAAGGAGCAGACAATGAAATAGATACAGAAAACAGTGAAGCAGTACAAGGTGAAAGCCTGACTTTGCATTATATTATGAGCCCTACATTTTTTCCTGTACTTCACCTTAGTTTTATTCAGTCATAGAATCAAACAGGGCTTAAACAACTGCTCGAATAATTGATTCATTAACATAGAATATATGTCAACTACATTGATATTTGATTAACTGTATTAATCGTAATTTTTTTAAAGCTAAAAAATTCTGAACTTTATCCAGTTACAGCTGCTGATTTAAGAAGATATACTGCTTTTCTTTGTCTCATCTGAAAGTATACAGAATATTTTAGGATTTTGAACTGTAAGTTAAAATCTGAAGGTTTCATTTCAGGCTTGAGGAAACTAAAATGGCCATTTTTCAGAAGTTTCTGAATAGACTGTATGAATAGGTTAATTGGGGAAATGATTGTTAGTTGCAGCCCTCATATTAAATGTTCTTAAAACAAGTAAAATCTACTGTTTCGAGAATAGCTCATTCTACCTTTTTGTAACATTGGTGATCCAAATCCAAATCGGCATCAAAAAAGACAGAGGACTCAACAAGCGTCAATAATTAACATTTGATTGAAGACAATACAAGTTAGGTCAAGTGTTGGACATAAGTGCACGTCACTGATTACTGATCTTGTCATTTATGAAAACCGAGGTTTTCTGACCCAGTGCTACTGACTTACTTGGATTTCTCTACTCTGTGCTGTCTTGACCAGGACACTGGAAGAGGTTTTTAATCTAAAATAGCACTGCATGCTCACTAAAGTTCTACAGTATATAGTAATGGAAAATGTCTCTGTAGGCATGTAGCGTAGCATATCCCTTTCATAGCTTCTTATGCTCAAATCCCGCTTCACAGGAGCCAGATTATTTTCATAGGAACATTATGCATTAAAATAACTAAAAGAACCACAGCGGGTTATTTATTCAGATTTCACGTTTCACATTATTACTTTAACAAACCAAAGCTATATAAAACCACGACCAGAACTAAAGAATTCTTGAGAGATTCCAAATAATTTATGATTGAATAAAGCTTAAAAAAAGGTAAAATGTTAAACCTCGAGTTGGAGCAAGGGAGGCGACCTCCCAGCAGCCCTAGTGGTCTCAGGAGACATAAATCATGAGCGGTGGACAGGTGGGTTAGGAGGGGCCTGGACTCACTAAAGACACCCCAGAGACCTCAGTGGGTACAGCAGCAGCAGGACAGGTGGGAGTAGAATAGAGAATTAGATTAGAAGCACGGTAGAATGGTTTCATCTCGTCTTTTACACCGTAACTGTATCGCGTCTCAGATTATATATAATAAAACATATATAACATACCTACCATTTATACATTAAATCAACCACGCCTCCTCTTTGGGAGGTTGTTGCAAGGCATTTTGGGAAAAGTCAGTCCTTACCAACCTCTTGTTCACACATACAGACGCCAAGTGACAGACTCCATCTTGCCTCTCATGAGCCTGAAGCTTACTGGTGCCTTTAGCATTGAGTTGGTAATCTACACACTTAACTCTGATTAGGCAGTGATTTCCTTCCATCGCCACTACACTGGTGCTGGAGCTCATTTGTGTTTAAACACTTTCTCATCCAAGTCACTTGTTGAAGTCATATCTCGGGGGAACTGGGAAGCCGTTGACCATGACTTTGAGCTGATTACTTTCACGCAGTTGAGTTGGAGCAGAAAACAATTCTGTGGCTCTGTTTCTCCATAGGGAATAAAATGAACATGATTGGATTTTGGCAGGTTGTCGCTCCCATGTGTCAGAGGATAAAGTTTTGTCTTTTCTCAGCTTCCTTGTATTGTCTCGCTCTGCGACTACTGAATTTTTGACCAGTGGGTGCACCATCATGTTTTTCCAGGTTCAATTCGCAATTAGTGAGTGCTGAAACAATTAGCCAAGGAATTGATTTGTCAATGAACAGAAAATTTACTGGAAACTAGAGCTGCAGAGATTAAACGATAATCGATTAGTTGTTGACTATTAAATTGACGTCCAACTTATTTCAGAGTTCATTAATCAGTTTGAGTCATTTTGTACTAAAAAAAGTCAAAATTCTCTGAATCCAGCTTCTCAAATGTAAATATTTTCTGGTTTCTTTACTCATTTATGGCCGTAAACTGAATAACTTTGGGTGGTGGACAAAACAAGACATCATCTTAGGGTTTGGGAAACTCATCAATCATCATCAACAGATCAATCGTCAATGAAAATAATTGTTAGTTGCTACCCTATTGGAAGCCATTTTGGTAATTCATTAATTATTTGTCATTTTTCAAGCAAAACATTTGATAGTTTCACCTACTTAAATGTGCAAATTTTTTGTTTAATAATGCATTTGTTCCCTGTGGTTTTTGGATTGTTGGTCGAATAAAACAAGCATTTTTAAGATGTTAGCTTGTGTTTGGGGAATTTAGATGCACAATTTTGACTATTTTCTGATATTCTATAGCCCAAATGAATCCATTAAGAACATGTTCGTACTTAAATCAATAATGAAAATATTAGTTACACTGGTTTCTGACTGGTCTGATCACTTTTAAATGGATGTTTCCTGTATGAGTAGACCTGTCTGTAAACAGTGCACCACTATTCCATGATTCTGTTGACGTTCTGTAGTCAGGACAGGTTTTTCTTTATTTATTGGGATGTATGTGTTTCATAGTTGGACAGAGACAGAGCTGCTGTCTCTCTGTTTTCCCTCTCCCACCATGCAGGACAGATGGTGAGTGAACACACTGAAATGGAACAGAGGATTTGATTAGAAGCTGAGTAGAGATGTGCACTGTGGATTCTCTCTTTGTGTCTCTCCTCCATCCTGTGTCCTGTGGGCTTGATGTAGAGTGCATGGAGCCAGAGGGATGATATATTAGGCTTGTAAAAAGGAAGAGGAGGTGGAAGACACCTCTTGCTTGCAAACAAAATATGCAGGTCTATTCAGATCCCTTAATAAACTGTCAGCGTAGATTTAGATTTGCTTGTTGATGTAGGAGAACATTAGGAGTTGTCCTTTGTAAATCACGCAAGCAAATTCACGGTCGACTGAAAGAGAGAGCTGGAGAGGCTAAAAGAAAGGGAGTGTTGTTATTGAATTACAGGTGATGGCTGCTAATTGGGCCCTCCAGAGGTTGTGTGTGTGTGTGTGTTTTTGTGTGTTTGGTGTGAGTGTGTGTGTCTGGCTCAAGGGATGCGGAGTTGATGAAGCTGTTAGGGTAAAGTGCGGGGCCCCAGTGCGCTCCCTGAGTGCTGTGCTTTAGAGGCTGTCCTGTCCCCGCGGAGGAGCGCTAATGGAGGCCACCCAGCCCTGATGAATTACACCCAGACGGGATGGATGGAGGGACGATGGAGCCGGGGGGTGATGCTGCTGTAATTGAGGCGGCTGCTGGGTGAGAGGAGTGCTCGATTTTTGATGAGCTGTAGGCATGAAGCAACACGTTTGCACCGGGGCCGCGACAGTAACTGCATTACCTCCCCACCGGGGTTCCTGGCAGGGTGTCGGCAGGGCCTTAAAGTCATATCTAAATACATGTTTTTCTGCTATCAGTGATTCATGTGACACGACAGTGATGCAGCCCTTAGCCAGTCCATGAAATTGTAAAAATGTGATGTTTGACATCTGATCTCTGGGAACATCCTCTGTTGTACAAGAAGCAAAGTGTTTCATGTTTACTGTTGTAGCAGTTTGTTCTTTGGAATAAACAGAAGAAAAACTAGAGCTAACATTAGCAGTGATAGCCAATAGTGCTGGCATTATATATTCATATAAAATATACCCTGGTCCCAGCTTATCAAATGTAAAGATTTACCCAACTGCAAACCATTTTTCACAGTTGATGGTTCATACTTTTATGCTGAGTCATGATTGTGCCTTTTGCTGCTTGTTGATTGAGCTCCTTTTTTTAAGTTATTCAGTTATGTTGTGCTATTTCTGGTGGATTTTGTGTATCTCTTTGGGTAAGATAATGACACCAGCAGCACAAGATCTGGGGTTTTACTTCCATGTGTAGTGCAGAGCTGAAACCGTTAATCAAACAGTTAATTGACACACAGCTAATCCAGCTTCTCAGTTGTAAGGATTTGCTGTTTTTCTTTGTTTTAATGCTGTAGTGAACTGAGTATCTTTGGGATTTAGACTGTTCAAGTCTGGGTAAAGTAAAATCAGAGGTTTTTGTCTTAACACATTCTACATATTAGGAAATACTTGTTGAATACACATGAAAAGACAAGTAATTTAAAAACATCACCTTAGGCCTTAAGAAATTTGACAAGCTTTACTATTTTCTGGCATTAGACCACACAGTTAGTAGATTAATTGAGAAAATAATGAGTAGATTCATTGATGATGAGCATAATTATTAGTTGCAGCTCTAGTGTAGTTTCCTGGGTAGTGCATAGCTTCAAGGCATTTTGGATAAAATACCCAATCTTACAGTGTCCCTGCCCTTTTCACTGCATTTTATGTATTTATCATCACATCCAATTTGCTTCCCCTCTGTAATTGTTATTCTTTTCTCTGCCGAGCGTTCAGGATCTCCGCTGTCACTGAGAATGCCACCGTGCTGATCCACGTCGGCAGATTTTTGTCGATCAAAGCAGTTTTGGCATCGGTGTTGCCCACTGCAGTGTGATTGCTGAGGTGTCAGCTGTTCAGTCTACAAGAGATGTGGACAAACGACCCCGCGGGCTTTCTCATCATTTTGTTCCTATGTTTGCGCTGCTGCCACTCGGCGGGATTTTGGCTCCCTCTGCCTTCCCAGGGCGAAACCTGTGGGGTAAAGGCGAGCACACCTTCATCTGTGTGTGTGTCTGTGCATGTGGACGTCTGTGAGGCCATCTGCATCACCATACTGTGTCGTGAAGCTGCGTTGTTAAAGTCTCCCAAGACTGAAGTTCTCAACCAGAAATTATTTGTGTTTGTGTGGCTTGTTTACTCTCAAGAAGGTGTGTCTGTTATGGCAGGATGTGAGTGACGGGGTCTACTGTGTGTCCTCACAGGGGTCCCTCTGTAACAGCACTGCAGCATTGGTGGGTGGGGTCATTGTGTGTCCTTGTTTGGACCCAACTGTGTGCAACATTTCTGTGTTGTTCACATACTTTTCAACGAAGAGCCGATAATCTAAATATTGCATTTCTTTGTAGTGATGTCTCTTCTGTTGGTGCACCAGTACTCATGGGGGAAACGCTGTGCTATCTTTACACCTGCCTAGGTAAACTGTCATCCTCACTTTGCACTGTAAAGCATAAACATCAGATGTCAAACCACATAACCACTCGTGTTACAGTTTATCTTAACAGCTCTCGACTTGATAGAAATGTGACAGCATTTAGAGCAAAGGAAGGGAAGTTTTGTTTCTAAAAGGTTCGTCAATGTAACCAGATTTTATTGTTTTACACTGAAGTCAGTACCTTATTTTTTTGGCACAGACCTGATACAATTTTAAGTTTTTGATCTTAGTCTTGAAATGTTTGGTTCAGTCATGCCACTACAAATTAGCTGTTGCCGTCAGCCAGTGTAATCGATGGGAAAAAAAAGAGTTTAATTTCCTCCCTTCATCAAGTATGTAACCTAAGCAAAAGTCTGGCTGAGCTGCAGTTTTCCTTTTTGGGTTATCGGAATAAGAGAATTGGCACAGGTGCAGCTTTGAGGCTGCAGCTTTTACATCTCGACTGGGTTTCATCAACACTTTCCCCCCCCTCTGGTCTCATGCAGCAGGCATCTTAATGTGAGCTCAGAGATACTTGGAGTTAATCTCACCAACCTGTAGTAAGCTTGTGTGGAGGCTCATTAGTCACCAGTCACTTTGCCTCTCATAGTCTAGCAGAGAGGCTGGGCAGAGGCCCAGAATTCAACAAAAGAGACATTTTTAAAGCAACAGATCAGCAGTATGTACTCTGTGGATACCAAACTTCAATATCCTTACCACATGTTTCACATAGAGTAGGGTTGGGTGAAGAAATCTTTACAAATCCCGAAAATAAATTTGAATTGATTCACAAAAATATGTATTTTTAATAACATTAATGTAACCAAAAAATGCAGAAGTCAACCGCCGGGGCACAATGCAGCATCCGGAAGGTGTAGCTACAGCACATTCATACATGAGTAATCTTGTAGTTTATTTGCAACAAAAGGCAAACATTTGGGCACATTTAGGATTTCATGACTTAAAGGGATAGAGCACCCAAAAATGAAAAAATTCAGCCATTATCTACTCACCCTCATGCCGAGGGAGGCTCAGGTAAAGTTTTAGAGTCCTCACATCCCTTGCGGAGATCCCAGGGAGGAGTGGTAGCAACACAACTCCACCTAATGGCTTCAGGACACTTGGATCACAACGGACGAGCAGTATGGAGATATTTTGTGGTTTCAATTATGTGTTCCTGGATGTTTTATTCTGGGGCGCCATCAGCCTGCATTAGGTGGAGTTGTGCTGCTACCCACTCCCCCCTCGGATCTCCGCAAGGGATGTGAGGACTCTAAAACTTCACCTGAGCCTCCCTCGGCATATGGGTGAGTAGATAATGGCTGAATTTTCATTTTTGGGTGCACTATCCCTTTATTAAGTGGCTTTGCAAGGGCGAGGTCAAGTATTTTGTGGATACTTATAACTTTATCACCTTCAGCCAGCTCTGGTCAAGCGAAAATAACAACTCTGCCTATAGTCTGTTAGTTAACATTTTGTCCTGTACCAATGTCACAAAACCTTAGAGCTCAAACAGTTATTCCATTTATTTGCTGCTGACTTGACAAAACAAGCAATTTGGGGATTTCATATACAGTACTTTGTCTCTGAGAGACTATAATGGCGGTTTCTCTTACTATCCTCTGACATTTAATACACTAAATGATTAATACAATAAATAATTATTATTTATTTTATTAATATGTGGGTGAGCTTTTGAAATAAATGTTACAATAGTAATCCCAAATCAGATGAATATGAGGAAGTGTGTTCATTGGATGCAACCTAAAATGTTCCTCTCTTGTTGGCTTTAAGTTTTACTTCTTCTGAAAAAAAAAAACAAAAAAAACAAACTGTTAAAGCTCCTGCCAGCGTCCTGTCTCTTCCACTAAATTCATGTGAAGACAAATCCAGTTTATGTGCATCTTGCCCTCATCAGATTTGTCTAGCACTTAAATACAACTGAAAACAAGCAGAAACAGGCAGAGTAAGCAAAAAAATGGAATGCTGCTATTATATGTGTGTTTGTGCATTAGTATGTGTGGATTGATGTCTGTGTGTGTGTGTATAGCCTTCCCAGCGTAGCAGGTGTGCCTGGGCTTCAGCCCCATTACAAGTCTCATAAATACCACCTGACACCGTTACAGCAGGCAGGCTTCGATATAAAACTCTCTTCCCGTGGCGTGAGCATGCAGCCTTTCAGCAAAATTATATTATACCACACTTCAGGGGAGGAAAGCTACACCCCTGCTCAGTACCTCTTAACAGACCGAGCTGGCCTGAACACACATGCTTTTTCTCAAGCTGCGTCCTGTGGCTTCAGATTTGAACCGTTTTTATTTCTGTATTTAAAGCACTTTTGACAAACATGTTTTCTCAGAAGCTCGTCATGAATTAATTTGACTTGACTCGACCTCACTTGGCTCCTTCTTTAGTTATTTTTAAAAGTGGATCCTCCAAAGCTATAATGTGTAATGTCCAACATGTTCATTTGAGAACTCAGTCTTGGCCAAAACACACACACAGTCACTTAAATACACACACTTTCAGAAGCATTAAATATGCATCAAATTTAACAGTCCTCAAAGGATGAAAAAATATCATGAAGGCCAAGGTGCCCTGGAGTTTAATCCCTCTCTATCCTTTAACAGTTAAATTTGGCACATTTGTAACTCAAAGGCATTGGTTATAAGTATTTGTGTGGCGTTCACTTTGCGCAGATACACCTGTGCAGTGTTTTTCTGTTTAGCCTCTTTGCTGCCTCGCCTGGATGACATTTCAGTCGACCGGCGATCTGAGCGTGCTTGACATTTTGCTAAACTCCGTTCGGAAAGGTTCCTGCCTGTCCCTGTGTTTTCCTTCCCCTCCTCCCTGCATTGTGTAACTGGGTAAACAGGCACACACACACACACACACACACACACACACACACACACACACACACACACACACTCAAACACGTGTGTATCCTCTCAGACTGCCTATACATCTGGGGAGTTTGCTTTGTACGCCTGCAGGCTTAGGATTATGCCTTTGTCTTTATTGCCTTCAACACACAGAGCAGCCTTGAGTTGTTTATTTTTTGATGTTTTCCCTAAACACACCTATAAAGAAAAAGTAGGTTAGCATCTCATTATGCTCTCAAAACAGGTCATTATTATCTCAGTCTGTACATGGAAGTTCTCTACTGTTTTTTCTGTCTTGCGCCCAGACTTTGAGAGTTGCGCAGATGCACCAAATAGGAAAGTTTGATCTGTTTGCATGTAAATTGATACACCAAAGATGATCTCTTGTTCCCAGCTTGTGCTGTAAAGAGCAAACCTTTTGAATTCATACCAAACAAACGGCTATAAAGATAAAGTTCTTTGAAAATATCTCGCCTGTAGCTGTGCCTCCTCCAGTCACCCCAGAGGTTCAGTTGAACTTTTAATCCAACGGCTGAAAGCATATGGAGATCGTCCCCTTTGCTTTAGTTCTGTGCCACACACACACACACACACACACACACACACGAAGCTCTGCACTGCCAGCTCTGTGGTACCCGGGCATAGACTCTTCTCCCAGCTTGACGCTCCCCTTGCTGACAGCCGTTCAAAAAGCAAGCTCGCTACCCGTCAGACATCCAGACGGCAGCGGCATGGTCTTCATTTAGTGAGGACAGAACCGCCATGCCAGCCGGGGCTATGTGCCAGGGAGCTGCCCACAGAGCTCGCCACGGCTGCTGCCAACTCCTGACATACAGTAGATGGGCGTTCTTTGCGCTGGCCGTGCCAAAAATACAGTGGTCTGATTGAGTAATATGATGTAAGATGGTGGGATGGTGTGAAGTAGCCCACTGCATTTTGAGATGGAGATATCGTTAGTGGGGAAGGGAGGCGGAGGCTGCAGCTCTGTCCGCTCTCCATCTGTGTTCTGATTATGAAATTAGGCTGCTGACTGGACACAGAGACCCATTCATAAAGGCCGAAGCTGCGAGAAAGCAGGGACTTTGCAGTTTAACAGGTGGACGGTTATTACAGCATGATAGAGATGTTATACTACTGTAGTATTTGGATTTCAGATCTACTAAACTGAATTTCGGAAGTAGCGTAATATTGTTGATGATGCTTTTCAAGTAAAAGTCACATGTATTTGTGGTCATGTTCAATCTGGTTTCTTAATGTGGATTACAATAGTACAAACCTTATTTAAATAAGAAATGGCAACCGCTAGTGCTTCAAAGACAGTGAAATGTAACTCATAGCATCTTTAGCTTCTGTACGTGATTCCGTCTTTTGGTTTGATTGCTTCAAAATTAGCATGATTTAGCAAGCATAGAGTATGTGGAGAGCAGACAGAGCTGATACAACCACCCATCCGTATCCGAGTTATGAAGCTCCAAGATGCTTTAATGTAGGGACACAGAATTAGAACTTTAAGATGTGTTGTTTCTTTCACTCTGCCCTTAAAGAACCTTTATCATGTGTTTCAGTAGGTGCGTTTGCATCAGCCCATGTCTCATTGAGATAAGCGTCTGTGTGCTTTATCTTTAAAGCAAACATTCTGACTGATGTTACCTTACAGCTGACCTCAGTTTGCCCAGACTGAGGTCAGAAGTGAGGTCAGAAGTGTTATCCAGGAGCATTTTTGACATGACAGCAAAAGCCTGTGTGCGCTCACCTTAAAGCTCAGGGCAGAGCCACAAGAGGCTTGTCTTGTATAGTGTTAAGCTAAGCGCTTAGTTCAGCGTAGCCTAGCCAAGTGAAGCATGGCGCGGATACAGAAACCGCTCACGGCAATACACACTTCCCCCACAGGCGGGCTTGTGTTGCGGAGGCATCTATCTCTCGCAGAGACACAGCTAAACACACAGATGTCATGTTTTGCACATCACAATGCTCAGCTTTTACTGATGCTAAGCAGCTCTTTGTAACCAGTGGAAGTCTACAGTTCTCCGACCTATTTCCCAAGGAGTTTTCTGCCAGAGAGAGAGAGAGAGAACGTGTGTGATATGAATACTGAGCAGGTGAGAATAGGAGGAAAATGTAAGGGAGCTGGTAGTGAGGATGAGATCATGACCACAGCAGTGCAGCGGTACCTGCTGGGGCATAAATCAGGCTCACAGAGATTATTATTGATAAGATGGAAGTGTTTTTTTCCTGTCGAATCTCACTGTGACCAATGTAAGGGAGAGGAGAGATAAGTTCTGCAGGCAGGACATTAAAGCGGAGTTTCTTGCCAAAATGAGAGAGCCACATTTTTTTCAAGCACGCTGCTAAAAGCAGGCAAAGAGAGAAAAAAAAGATTGTTGGCTTAAAAGTAAAACCAGCTATTGAGTATATTTAAGTTTTCTGCTACCTCATGATCTTTCTATGGAAAACGTGTACTTGTGAGGAATGAATGTTAACCATCTGGGAAATGCTTTTTCCAATGGAGAGGGGAATCATTTTTAGAAATCTATGCATTTCCATTTCAGGCATGCCATTCAAACAGTGGTCTTGTCATCTCCGCATGGACAGAATAGGTAGCGAACACGTTGACTGTAGTTTTATTGATCTGGTGTATGATTAGCCGAATGCTTCCACATTACCTGATTGCCTATAGGATATCCTAAAGGATATCTGTTTGGCACCAGTGAAAGAGAAAGCAAGAGCTAATAGATATTAAATTAGTCCATGTACAAATTGAAATTACATCACTGCAACTAAAGCGTGTCTGGAAAATCAGGGTGTGGATTGAAACACAAGATGTGCTGGAGGTAACCGAGTCCTCTACTCTGCACTTAAGCTGTCATTTAAGCGCCTCTGAATCTCCATCTCTCCCATTATATTTTATGATAATCATTATATTATAAATGTGTTTTAAGGCTGTATCAGTCAGGGTGAAGCTCAGAGAGTAGACAGAGTGTTATGTGTGATTAAAGCTTTAATAGGTGAACCTGAA
Organism: Epinephelus fuscoguttatus; assembly: GCF_011397635.1. NCBI lineage: Eukaryota > Metazoa > Chordata > Actinopteri > Perciformes > Serranidae > Epinephelus > Epinephelus fuscoguttatus. The sequence goes on along the minus strand of NC_064766.1, from coordinate 13,908,230 downwards.
TGACATTTCCAGTGCGATAACCCCAACAGTCTTGAAAGGAAAGGTCAGCGGAGACAAAATTAACACACAGAGCAAAAACCAAGCAGAAGTGTTTCTCTCAACGATTTGTTTTCACTTTCAGTGATGCGTCCAACTGTCCTTGTAGCTTTCCAGGCAGCTCCTATTGACCATCTTTTGTTTTCGCTGGTTTGAGCCAGAGGTTTCACTCTCAGCACCCAGTGATGAAGCGAGGCTTGATTGAGAGGATATTAACCTTGTTGCACCAAGCAAAGATCAACCCAACCCCCACTTGCAGTATAGAGTGACAGGAAAGATGGAGGACAGATGGCATGGGGGTTGTGTTAAAGGTCATAAAGGAATGCTGCCCCCAAAGTACGTGGCACATGTCCACTGAGCAACCTGGACCGATCCTTTCTGTCTCTCTGTTATGTGAAATTGTCCAATCTAATACTTGATGGCTGTGCGTTAGAAATATTGCACCTTACAGATGGAGGTCACAGGTCAGGAACAGCTGCATAACATCTCCTCTGGAGCTAAAAGGAATGTAGCATTAGGGACATGTCAGCAGGTTGGTCGCTTGCTGAGTCTCACCCAGATGTTTGGGTTTAAGAGAAGTCCACCAAACCCCTGCTGTCCATGCAAATGGCTCTGAAATCACAGCTGCATTATAGCCTTGGGCTGTATTATTATTTAATCTGCCAATTATTTCATCGTTATGATTACTAATTAAGTAATTGTTTGGTCTGTATTAGGACTGCAATGATGAGGATAATGGATGAATCATTGATACCATTATTTTTCTGACATTTTATACACTAAAAATATTTTGCAGATTAATTGACAGAAAAAATAAGTGTTGGTTGCAGCCCTAGTCTATATGTATGTTATAGAACATGAAAAAATTCCATGTTCGTATATTTAAATTGCTTATTTTATCTGACCAACAGTCCAAAACATAAAGATACTCAGGTTACTGTCATAGAGGATGAAGAAAATGACCCTAACCGTAACCCTCACATGTGACGACTAGTAAATTTTTGGCATTTTTGTTAAAAAAATTGGCTTAAATGATTATATGATCATCAAAATTGTCATTGGAGATTAATTTTGTGGCAGTTGACTTTTCAATTGATTGACCAATCGTTTCAGCTCCACTGAAAACACGTAAAAGATAATACATGTGCTGCTCTTTGTTGTTGTCTTACTTTACAGACAATTAGCTCATCTGTCATGTTTCAGCAGCATCATTATCAGAATCACAATCTCTTGAATGACTAAGTATAATAAGAGGCGAGGTAAATTGCCTGGGAGAGGTGTATTCACAGATGACAGCATGCACGCAGACCTGCTTGGTACAAAGATAACAGTATAAACAAACCCGGGGAACACTGAATGACACGTGGTAGACAGTAGAAAATAACTATAATTTAGAATAAAGCACGGGTGGTTGACTCTGGAAAACCAATGCATGCTGTTTGCCGTCGAGCAGGTCTGCTCAAAGTGCACCAAAGTGCAGCAAAAGTATCACGTTCATTTAATTTCAACCCTGCTGAGAGTCTGATGTCGTACAGAATATTCACCATCTAATTACACGCTTGTTCTGGTTCATCTTTCATTTTCTCATCTCTTTTCGTACAACCACAAGGTATTGTGTCATATTGCTAAATTTTTTTTTTTTTTTTTTTTTTAATCCAAGGAAAGTTTACTCAGCACGCAAGATCAGCAGCTACAGCCCGCTTCACATTCATACACATGGACACATTCAGACCTGGAAACAGCCCAGTGTAATCACAGTCTTTTTCTTTTTTTCCACTAGCTGGGAACTCGAGAGAAGTTTGAAGTTTATTACCCGCTAAAGGAAGGCATAACAAAGTTAGGATTTTAGTGGTGGTCTGCAGATACAGTTTTTAAGCAGGCAAATCCTGTATTTTTCCACTGCTTTAAATGTGATCGCTAGTTCGGATGATTTATCACAAACAGATACAGAGGGCTTGTTGTCATCCACTTCAATAATGAATTTCTCTTTGTGTATTCGTCTTCTGAATGTTTAATATGAGATCTCACTGGGAGAGAAACAAGGACGCAGTGAAATGCGATTACCTGCTGACAGCCTAGTGGTCCACCTGACAGACTTGATGTAGGAGATGACTCAATGTGAATATGAATGCAGGGGTAAGACTCATACACCTCACAATTTTTGGAAGACTACCATGCTGTGAAACTACTGGGTCAAATACTAATGCTGAGCATCCCCAAACACAGTGATGACCTAGATTTGCTCCCACCAATAGCTGTCACTCCAGCAGAACAACACAGGATCCTAAGGGGCTGCAAGAACAAATAACAAATCCCCAGAACCTCCGATGCTTTATAAAAGTGTCACCCGCTGCATGTCTGCCTGTTTGTTGTTTGTTTTGTCGATTGTAAGGCAAACGGTGCATGCGTCTGTGTGCAGTGGGTAAAGTGTCGCGTAGGCGCGTTTCACAGGAATCTGGGGCTGGATAATAAGATGGTTACAGGACTTCCTGCTTCCAGATGTGCACCAGGTCTGACAGACGTGGTGACATTTTAAGCATTTAGCTAACATTCACATCCTGATTGATTTGGGTTAAGTTGAAAGGGAAGAATAAATCTGTATTCATGAATCAACAAAAATAGAAAACAGGCCGGCATGATACAATCTGAGTTTAGCTTGTTTGGAAAGTGGAACAAACTTACATGGATTGCTCTCTGTGGTATCACTGATGAGGCCTCTTTACTGTCCACCGAGAGAGTGACCAAAATGTATTTTTAAAGCCAGTAGTGATACATAAATAGAGCTAAAACAATTAAGCTAGTTGTTCAGAAGAGAATTTAAGGTAACTTTTTATAATCGATAACCCATTTTCATCTTTAATCTTTAATCATTTACAAGCAAAAATGTCAAAGATTTGCTGGCTGCAGTCTATCAGACGTGAGAGTTTCCTTTTGCTCTGCTTTTCTCTGTCTTGTATGACCATAAGGTCATATGTTTGCATTTTGAACTGTTTTATATATTAAATGATTAATTGAAAAAATAATCTGTCAATAGGTAATCTCAGTGAGCAAACTCTACATATGTATGCAGAACCTGTAGGCGACGGACAAGATTTTGGTATTGGAAGTGTTCTGGTTTCAGTTTGTAGTCCAAGTAGTATCGACGAATCACGTTAGAACGACATTTTGTGTGGAGAGGTGGAAGGCATTATCCAAAATGCAATCTCAGAACCCATCGGCTCTGTCTGATTATGAATAAGATTTATGTCATCTTTTTTATGCCGATATCTGTTAATAGTGATTAGCTGAAAAGACTGAAAAGGAAAAGGAAGTCTTGGCTCAGATATCTGCATTAGACCAGCTCGAAATATTGGCCCTTGCTCCCAGAGACTTATCATTGTCAGATGATAGGTGATGGGTTACGAGATTGGTCAATAGGCAACATTTTGTGCCAGTATTCATTATCTTTTAATCAATGAGTTTTCCACTGAGAGCACCTACAGGCAGAACACATCAAATTTTATTCATTTTTTTGCAATACCTTTACGGCAAGGTGATCTAATAACTAACAGACTGACAGGGAGACTTCCTGTTCCTTCCTTTAAATTAAGAGGCACTACCACGGTGTTGTGGATTATTGCCATAAATACAAAAAAAGTGAAGAAAATGAACCTGCTTTACATGTTTTTATTCAACTAATCAGAGAAGAACTTTCAACATATTGAAGAGTGATGTTTGGTATTAAATTAAAGGCCAGTACTGGAAGATGTCAGTCAGTCTATAGCAGGGACATGAAGACAACTGGACAACAGCACAAGAAATTTTAAAGTCATGGGATTATACAAATTGCATTTCTGTACATAGAATATTTATGAAGTCTAAGCGTCAGTAATATTATAACAAAGATATAATTGCATGTGAGAGAACAGTCTTTCACGTCGATTTTGTTTTGTATGAATACGCTTGTGCTCTCTGACTCAGTGGGTGGTGGTTTGATAGTTGAATTCGGCCCGTGTGGTGGGAGCAGTACACCAGTAATACTTTAGAAAGCTGCAGTCTGTATTTTAACACAAGTGCTGTTGCATTCCTGGTGTACAGGATACGCCACCCAGGTAGCATTTGCAGATGTTTGTTTTGCTATTAGTTACCCTTGTGAAAAAAGCACTGCTGCCTGTGTAATATCTGAAATTTTAATTTCACGTGTTGCTAAAAGATAGTGTAATTTAAAGTTTGAGAAGGCGTGTGGGAGTTTTCCAACACATTTTGGCAGACGACTAGGCCGCTCGGGCTGGGATACAAAATCTCATGTAATGCTACTGTGTAAATTGTGTCTGTGCTGATGCCACCAGGGAAGATTCCTCTGTCTCTGCTGCTGTATAAACTGATTTTTATTCAAATGAATGGATTCAGGAGTAGCTCCAACTCTACTACGCTTTGTTGCATTTCAACCACAACATTGCTGCCCCTGCTTCCTTCTCTCCTCCAGTGTGTCATGTGGTTAAAGGCCATGTGCTCAGAGTTTCTCCTCTCCCCCTCAGTGACCGCTCCTCCTTCTCCTCCTCCTCCTCCTTCCCTCATGAGGTGGCCTCTCCGTGCTTAGTCTTTGCTCGTTCCCATTCAGTGGGCACCAGTGGCCGGGTAGCGACCTTTCCGACCTCTTTAGTGCTGATTGGCGCAGCATGGCTCTTGGCTTGGCTGCACTCTCTCCTTTCTGCCCTCTGGTCTTACACTGAAACATGGCTGCTCAGTGGGGGGTGGCAGAGACTGTTGGTAACCAACAGTGTGATGGTCACCAGCTGCACTTTATCCTCATGTGTTGTCAACTAAATATGCTGTGATGTACTAAGATTGCACTTGTCAAACAGTCATTTACTTGCCTACCAGGTTAAAGGCTCTAAAAGTAAACAGGCAAACGTAGCTTTTGATGTATGAGCCACTGCACCAGTGAGCAGCAAAAGTAAGGTGCATTATCTAGATGGCTTTAGATTTGCTATGAAAATGTGGATGATGCATATGTATATGAATTTCTTGATTACAAACAGAAACCACTAAGGCACAAATAGCACGGTTTGAAACTGAAATACGAAAAGAGACACTGGTATCAGTCTCTCTTTGAGTGCAGTTAAGGAATCTTGGCTGGTATACAGCATCTTTAAAAAACACCTTTATATTCATCTGTGTCCTGCTGTAGACAAACATTTAGTGAGTGCAAAGCACTTGGAAAGAATTGACCTCCTTACCTAAAAAGAAAGTCTTGTGAGTGCATCAAGCAGAATAGGAAACAGCAGGTCGGACCTCATTAATCACATTTATTGATCTGATGATTCTGGTATTGGCTTAACATAAGCAAGAACATCTATTACTGAAAAAAACCCAAACAGATCTGGTTTGGATTAAAACTGCTGATTCACTACAGAAAAATCTCCATTCCCGGATATCCTGTACTAACACTAATGCTATCAGGACAGGGCTTTTCTCTGCACTGCCTGAATAGTCCAAGCAGTGTAAAACAAATGTTGCACAGCAGCATGGTGCAGTGTGATCTTGCTCCAAGGCTGTGAGGACTCTGTATTCCCTGACCTTCCCCTGCTCTGGGTGTCACATCTCATTTTGTTTGAAGCATAATTAGCATTTGCTCCTAAACAGTGTTTTCAGTAAACGTGTGGAGGGGGATCTCCAGTCTGGAGACTGGTTTTACTGTAGAACAGGTGAACTGCAAACTGTTAACATGGATATCTGGATTTAGGATTTATTTGGATATCTGCATCTGTGTTTAAGTCTTTAAATCTGTCTGTCTGCTGGCCATGCTTGTGATGTGTATTATAGAGACACAGTCATCTGGGTGAGTCAGGCTTTCCAGTAAAGTAAGGCTGAGAGTAGTGGAGAGGTCAGAGACTCGCAGCTCTCCATGCAACAGAAAATGAAAGAGCAAGCAACTGCAATCGAAGTGTAAATATTGTCACATTGTTGCCTGGCACCTTTTGCAGTTTTAGCATCACCTGTTTGCTGCTTTCTCCCCAAAAAACATTCAGTGCCTCAACATAAAGTATAATTCAGTCCAAGGAATTTTTATCACATTTTACACTGTTGTAAGATGTGTCATCACACAGGCTTAGGGCATAGGCATTAGCAAACTATACAAGTATATAAAATGAGGCGATGGTATGCCAGAACCACAGGTGTCCCTCCAAAAAGTTCAGCACATGCAAAGGTATGCTGTAATAAGTATGATGGTCAAACTGCAATGGCACATTCATCATTAACAAGTGATGTGTTCTGTTATGGTTTTTAACAGGCAAGTTGTCTCCCAAATTCGTCCAAATAAAAGTTAAACTGCATAACACCAGACTGTGAGGAGGGTAAACCTTAGTCCACAGTGTGCAGACTGTAATACTGATATAGCAAGAAGCAGGGAACAGGGAAATGAGTGTTGAGCAGCTTTCTGAAAGGAACCTGTTTATACTGCGGGTCGTGCTGCGCATGCACTGCAGTCTGTTTGTGCCCATAATGAAATCAAAGAGTCACATGCAGGTGATGTATGGATAATATATAGCCTGTCATGAGCCTAAGCACTGTGAAAGAGAAATGCATGCGCGGCACACACACAAACACACACAAAGTCATTTCAACAACAAGATTTAATGTCTAAGTCTTGAACATGGTGTCTGCCAAAGTGGGACCGACATAAAAATGGAATTACAAAAAGAAAGAGAGAAGAAAGGAAAGTGCTAGTATAGCAGTTTCTCTTGGCACACACACACACACACACACACACACACACACACACACACACACACACTTTCCCTGTCTCGCTCTCTGTCTCTGTGAGTAACAGCTGGGCTTCTTAGGTAAATTGAATCAGTCGCTCTCCGGTCGGCGGGGCTCTTGTGTGGCCCCTGGCATGGAAACTCAAGCTATCAGATTGATTTTTGCTCTCTTGCAGTCGGCCTCCCTCTCGTTCAACCTGGTGGTTTCAGGGACGGTTTGACTAGTCAGCTGCATCCAGCAGATTTGAAAGCCTGGGAGGTTGCTAACTGGCTGCTGGCTGCTGAACCCAAGGTGCCTCCTCCCTCTGATTTATCTCTGTCACCAGCAGTGCATGCAGTAGTCAGTCAGTCTCTCTATGACTGTGACAGGAGCGGTTATACTGTATATGCGAGTGTCTTCTGGGAGCAGAGATTATGTAACCTCCTTGGTCTTTTATCCTCATGGGTCTGCTTCAGGGACTACTGTAGTAGAAAACAGGGTCAATCTAGCTCCTCTTAATCGCTTATACTTGGCGAGGCAGGCTTGAGACAGCACACACACACACACAGACACTTCCACACATGCGCATGTATCTCCTTGAGCTATTTTCTGCCTGACTTCAGGTCCTGCCCTCAGACCTGTCCTCCATCTAAGCCTTCAGACTCAGAAGGCTATTAAAGAGATATTTCACCAAAATCCAGCCTCTCGTTCCCCAGGCTGTTTGTCAAACTGCAGGGAAGCAGGTCAGACAGGCAGGCAGACTACATCACTGTGATTAGCCTGCTAGCCTCTCTTACTCATGGGTGACTGATGTTACACCAGCAGAGAGCCCATCAGCTACACCATTTGTCCTAAATAGTATTTTGAAGTCCTGAGAGTTAAATAAAGTAGCAGTGGTGGGAGGGGCCCTGGCCTCTGCTGACCCAGCCTTCTCCTCTCTGACATCAGAGCTGTATGTCTGCATCGATGCGATGTGGATGTTGTGTAAGTTGCTCAAAGTAAATGTCTTGAGTCTTTTCTGTCTCAACTAAAACAGCCTAATAGTGTTAGAAAATCTGATTTGTTTGTTTCTGCCGTGTGTATCTGGCTATATGTAGATGATGTAACGTTATGTCTAGAGGTTAAATGATTACTTGACCAACAGAAACCATCAAAAAAATTGACAATTGATTCAGTGATTCAGAGTGAAAGTATTTTTTAAGCAAATGTGTCTACAATGAGTTGGGTTTTGGATCTTTAGTCGGACAAATCACGACATTTGAAGACATCACATTGAACAGTGGGAAAGTATAACAAGTATATTTTATTATTTTTGGACCTTTTTAGAAAGAAAATTCATTTGTAAAGTGTAAAAAATACTGATTAATTGCTAATGGAAGAAATAGGAAGATGTAACCTTAATTGATATTTACATAAATATTAATAAAGGTGTATAATGTACAAGCTTCTGTCTGTTTTCCACCACTTCAGACTAAATTTGTTGCTCGGAATACATCATATCCAACTAACAAAGTTATCAGTGTCTTGGTATGATAACATAAAAGGGCTCTTTACCGGAACGGCAAGCAGCTTTTTTATTTTTATTTTTTTGGCAGCTGTGGCACCTGTAAGACTCGTTGTTGCAACCATGATAAAGTAAGCAGAGAGCCATCATTTAGAGACTCGTAAGTGCTATATCGTAGGCAACAGGACTTGCTTGCGTTTCTTGATGACGTTTCGCCTCTCATCCAAGAAGCTTCTTCAGTTCTAAATGACTGGTACGGAGTTGCAGGCTATAAACCCTGTGTGGGTGGAAGCCCTTGCAGAATCGTAGGGGTCACGTGAGCTCTTAGTTTCAGAGTCGTTCAGGTCACAAAGTGAGTCGTTGACCCACCTGGCCACCATGTGAGTCGTTAGGGTCAGGTGGGACCAGGGGTGAATGGGTGTGAAGTCGTCTGGGGAGGGATCCCAAGATTGCATTGTAGGTGGGGGATAAGTAGTGTTGTAAGCCACCCCCTCTGTTTAACGATGGTTGTTCCAGCTTGACATAGATGGCTTCATTTAGAGACTGATTTCCTTTATTCCATATCATTTTAAAATTGAGTATTTTGGGCTTTTGGACACCAAAGAGTCTGGGAAACTTTAACAGCCTTTTTTTCCACTATTTTGTGACATTTGCCAGAATAAAATCAACAATATGATTATTTAAAAAACAAGTAATTAAATGCAAATACGAATTTATACAACAATACAGGTATACAGGTAGTTTTAAAGTTGCGATGTTGTCTGCAGCCGTCTCATTAACTACGACCTTGTCAGCCTTCATCTGCAGCTTCACTCAGATCTGTGACTTAATTGACACACAGCAGGTAAAACCCTGAGATTTTAGTGAACAGTAGCTGTACACATTAAATCATCCATGATAGATTACTGTTTAAAGCCCTTTAATCCAGGTGTAGAGCTGGTATGGTTGGCCTTTTGGCAGACAAGATTAGTGTGTGTACAGTATGTGTGTGTCCTGCATGCAGCAGATTAATGCATGTCTTGTAGCATTAAATTAAAGCTGCAGTATATGCTCCCTTCAGCAGCCGCTGTGGTGGAGGAAGATGGGAAACGCCCTGCCAGAGTGGTTGCATGAGTGAGGACGAGTGTGTGTATTAGAGAGCTAAAGAGCGCGTGTGTGTGTAGGTAGAAAAAGAGAGAGTGTGTGTGCATGCGTATTTGAGTGGGAGGGAGTTTATGAGTGAGTATGTGAGTGAGTATGACAGTCCAGGTTATGTGATTGAATGCCTGCTTGCTTCGTCCCTGACACACAATATGCGCACACACACACATACACACACACAGTGACAGTCCGCGGGCTGTTAGGTACTTATTGTTTTGAAGTGAGTACTTCTGTTTCTCCTCCCATGCATTTAGAAGAACTGGACTGGCAGCAGGGAGTTTCCACCAGCAGCCCGGTGATGTTAGTGATGTTCTTCTTGTTTCCTAGATGCGAATCAAAAGTGAACGGGTGACAAACGAGAAAGGAATCAGTCCATTAGGCCAGAAAACAGTTATAGACCAAACAGCCACAGATCTGTGACTCTGTCTGTGTTTCTCTATGTCTTCATTTGTCTTGTCAAGGCTTGAGTAACTAAGACCTGGTGAATATCTAGTGTTTTCATATAGGTGCTAAGTTCTGTTCGTATCATCATCAGATTGAGGTATTGAAAGAAGACGTTAGTCTGACAATTCTAAACATGTTTTTCTGCCAATCATTTTATTTAACCAACAGAAGCCAGACTTCTCAGGTATAAAATGTTACACAGGCAAGGGATTCAGAGAATTAAGAGAATAATCAAACAAGCATTTTTGTACAATAGTTGTCTCTGCTTGTTGCTATGGATGTATTTTGGTTTGTGCCATGGAAGTATTGAGGTTCAAACTAGGGCCCGACCGATATGGATTTTTTGGGGCCGATGCCGATTCCGATATTATGGAATAAAAAAAATCCAATAACCGTTATATTGGCCGATTAAATTTTTACGTTTTTCAATTTAAAAACCCCTGAAATACCTGCTTTTGATGGCTTAAATATAGTTCAAACACACGTTACAAAGATATAAATTGAAGGAAGAACATTTTACTATTTTCAAATACTTTTATTATCAGAAATTGTGTGGAACAAGCAGCATATGAACAATTTGAACACAAAATAAATCAAAAATATGATGTGCAAAAAGGCAGTAAACCTCTGGGAAATAAAATAATCATGCAAAGTCTATATGAATTAAGACATTCACATGTATGTTCACAGTACCAGAGTTCTTCTTATTATTGCCAATTTAACAGAGGTAGGTTATAGTGCAAAAAGTAACACAAGGACATCATTTCTAAGTAAAACACCATATTCCCTGCATTTTATTAGTGATGAAAATATAAGTGTTAACATCGGCGTCAATTGGCCAACTTTTGGCCGATTGCTGATTATTCTCTAATGGCTATAATCGGCCGATTATATCGGCTGGCCAATAAATCGGTCTGGCCCTAGTTCAAACCCAGCTCTAATGGTAATCCATGTTTTCTTTGTTTGTTTTTTGCAGAAGATTGGGCTGCGTTTTTGTGAGTGGATTGTTCTCTTTTGATTGCTTGCTTGCGTGTTCATGTGTAGCTCTACTATCCCTTGTTGAATGTTGACAAGATGTAATGAATTGTGCAGTTTACCATTTCATGCAGAAGATAGTATAAAGTGAGATGTTTGCTCAAATTTTCGATAGGTTTGCACCAATCTGATATAGTCAATGCTGTAGCCATGGAGTCAAAACTGGGGGGGGACCAAATCTGCACGCCCCCACCCCCCCAAACACACCCTTACTTCCTGACATTGAAATTCTTAAGTAAAATATGTACAAATTCACTAACACATGCGATACGGTTCTTTTTTTTTTTAATGTCTAAGTGCATTAGACTAGGGATGAAGGATTAATAAAGTACAACTTCACCCATAATCATATTGAAGTGTTTTGATCCATAGAAAGGTCTGTCTCATGACTCACACTATCGTAGAATAGCAATGAAAAAAAAACTTTTTTTTGCTGTTTTTCAGTTTCAGTTATATATTTGGGATGACATTTTGGGCATATCTGAACATTGGGGGGGGGGTGTCCCCCTCAATGTATATGGTGACTACTGCCCTGGATCTAGTGGATTTGTGTCTGATATGACTGCCCTTATTAAACACATTTGGGTTTTGGCCCTGAAGTGACAGATTCATGTGAAAGCTGTCTGTCAGTGTCAGTGTTTATTTTAGTGTATACTCATCGAATCACACCGGACGCACACTCAGATTTTAGTGCCACCATAATTAACCCTTCATTAAGTCCTGCCCCTTGAATGCAGACTGGTCAATCATAGCGCATCATAGTGATCTGACAGCTACACAGCTGTGCTCCATAGACTCTCGTACAGTTGTGTCAGATTTTCTTCATTTTCAGGCTGGTTTTGTTGATTTTAAGCTTAATTTTGTGCCTCGGTGCATGTAATGATGATACTCATTACCTGGAGAGAGTGGAAAAACTAAACTCAACCCTGAAAAGTGTAGGGTTAGCTAGCTTGCTGCAGAAGGTATAGCCTACTGACTGTATAGCCTACACTTGGTCAATTCCAGGCCTCATTTTACCTCTGACAGATACCCAGTAGAGGTTTCTGAATCTGTACTGAGAAAGAAAAAGTTGTATTGGTACCTGTCTAATATTTAGATTCACGATTAAAGGAGCGAGTTGTGCTGAACTTGTAGGTGTTGTCCTGCTGTCTGCAGTCACCTGTAACTGAACATGTACATTGTAACATGTATCCACCTTGTATCTAAGTTTCCCTGTTATCCCCATGTGATGTGCATATAACACTAATGTTTGGAGTGATGGCTGATCCATTCATACACCAGTGTAGACCTGAGCGCAGACAGCGCTCTGAAGGGAAGACAGGGGGGAGAAGGTGCGTAGGTAAACAGGAAGTGACCACTCACCACTCTACCCCTCACTTCCTCATATGTAACATCCTGCGTGAATACTTAGGTTACATTTGTCACCAAGAGAGGGAGAATACCCTCCTTCTCCTGTCACTGAACCAGAGGTGTGTGTGAGTGTGTCAGTACAGAGACAGACATGACCTGTTTTATTAGACTATTAGCCTCTGATATGTTCATATGTAGGTCAAAGCTGTGTTTATACTGCATGTTTGTATATATGTGTGTGTGTGGGAGTAAATTCCTAACAGCACTGTGTTAGCGTGTGACCCAGTTGTTGTCAGAGAGAGTTAAATCCTGCTGATCCTACACTTGTCTCATACACACACACACACACCAACAGTGGATGGAGTGTGTGTGTGTTTCATCAGGCAGGTAGCAATAAGTCGGTGTGGCAGATGAATGTCAAAGATGCACCTAGTCGGCAGATCACTTTTTACCGACTTCCAGGCTCAGTGGGACTTTTCACTGTGGAGCTCCGCTCACAAAAGCACAAGCTCTTTTGTCTTGGAACAAACAGACCCCTGGGGTCAGAGGTCAGAGAGCAGGTCACACACAGAGAAATGCCCTGGAAGTGGTAGCAGCAGAAACATTTGGCTTTTCAGTTGGAAACCTTAATGTATTAAGGCTTCTACAGTATTTTTTGACTTTTTTAATGACCAGATATATGCTCATAATTTAAGAGTTTGACTTCACAGTGAGATGTAAGCATTTTTTTGTGGTAATACACTAATTTATTTAGCTGTTGCCTAGTTTTATTAAGTATTTTAAGATCTCTGGCAACCAATTAGAGTTTGATAGTTTCAACCCTGTGAGGTCAAGCATGGCAGGATTAATAGTGCAGTGTGCATCCCATCTGCTTTACTAAACACAAATGGGCTTCATGGAGCTCAAAATCAAGTTAAGATTAGATAAGAAAGCTGTAAAAGAGCAAAATTTTGCTTTGTGAAATCTGCGTATTCTGTGTGCTGAACAGGCTTTGCTCATTGTCACATCTGTAGCGTGGCGCCTTGCTGTCTTGAACGCTGCTGATACATATCTGAGATGCAGCACTGCTCTGGAAATGTGTTGTACAAAGAATGTATGCAGGTTTCAGTTTGACTTGTGCTCATGTAAAATTGAAACCGAAAAAATTCAGGTGAACTGAAACAAATTGTTCCTTATGTTTACCTGTTTTCCTCCACCTGCAATTGCGGTTGTTTTTAGCATTTTCCTTACTTACACTTACACAGATATACTTAGCTCCACCTGGCACTGTCTTTGTACTGCACTCCTACTTTAGTTGGCATTAAAGAGGCAGATTTGTGGAAGTTAGCCCACCTGCTTTACCGAAGTGCACCTATGAGATTAAAGCAGTGCTGCTCATTCTGTTTTAAATAGCTAAAAAAAGTTAAACACCTTGAATCATTTTATTTTTCGATGTTTAAGTGACTGATTATGATTCATTAAAAATTTATTCTGTGTTTTAATATCTACAGCAGTTCATCTAAGGCTGCATTTCAATCAAAGCTGCACCGTGAGTGCACATTTAATGTTTCCCATTCTGTCTGATATGTGAAGCTTTTTATTAAAAGGACAAGAGAGGAAATTATTTAGTGCTGGTGAAGCTTTCTCTGAATAGACATCGCTTACTGCTGTTTGGAAGGTTCTTTCTTTAGGTTTAATTCACGTCTGTTCACAGAGCCGACACCAGAATGTAACTAAATGAGCATCTTAATTAGAGTTACCTCTTTAACTTGAAACCCCACTCTGAGGAGACTTAATGAGACAGGAGGATATTTATATAAAAATCTGGCCTAGAGCAGCTCTAATCCATACATCCTCGCCCATTTGTGTTTATATGACTCACTGATGAACTCCAGTTGGTGAGACAGAAGATGATGTAGCACAGAGGTGCAGTGAAATCAGTGGTTTTTCCAGGCAGCTATAACAGGACTGAGATCAGAGCTGGGATTGTTATGTAATACCCCAGTGTACTGCCACCCCCTGTCGAGCATGACTCATTACACACACTCACACACGCACACTCACACACAAATTGAGCGAGCCATGTATGCCATTAACCTGATGCATATTATCCTTTTCAAAACTGACTGATCGAATGAACTTTAATAGAATTTAATATCTTGATTTACGGAATTATGTCCTCAGTTACTACTTAATGGTCATTGTTGTTTTTTTTTTACTTCCATAGTTAAAGCACTCAACACATCAATCACACTTTAATCAACCTCTCACTCTTTTAACACACTTGCACACACAGACTCCAGCAGTGATGTCAGTGGTTTCTCAGGTGTAGAGTTCATGTTGTGAGTCACGCATGCTGCACTTGCAGTAAACGGGAGCTTTGGGGAAATTACCCAAGCCGCGGTGTTGTACCACCTATCACCTGTAAGTCACCTAATAACGTCTGGGAAGTTTTGAAAATGATGTAAGAGTCACTTCAGGCCTGTTTTCTGCTTTTAAGAGCAGCTTGTAAGAAACGCTGCCAGAATAGATTAAGATAAAATGCTCTTTGAGAAAATTATCGCTGGCACAAAGTAACATGATATGGTAACTATTAGAGTCATGAATCATCTTGAAGTGACCTTGTTATATTGGGATGTATCCCTCTATGTCTCTCTCTGCCTCTTGTATGTTTAATGTAGACATGAAATTTTGATAATGTTTGAGTGGTTGAGCCAAGAGTTCTTGCTTTTTCAAATATTACATGAATCATAAACGCTCTAGTTTGATGGCAGAAACTGGTGCAGTTGACAGATAACACACAAGTGCCGGTTCACTCGGGCAGTAAGAGCGTCCTGTTATTGGATATGATATATTACACCCAGTGTAATTTGGTAGAAGCTGCATTCTCAGGCAAATGTAATTAGTTTTGTTTAGAGGCTAATGCATGTCAGTGAGCAGCTGAAGGGTTACTGCTCTGAAACAAAGTCATGTTTAACTCTGATGAAGTTTCTTGAGAGATGAAAGTATTAGACCCACATTTTTGTTGTTAACACCAGCTTTACTGATACCATCGCTGTATGTCTATAATGTTAGCTGGTGATGATACTGTTAAAATAGAGACCTTTATCTTAGAAACAGATTTGAAGGTGTTCAGTATTTGTCAGACTGCACCACCCACAAATTATAAATTTATAAAATATAAGAACACTAGTCTTGTCCTCACTACGATTATTGTGGTCAAAATTATCCCTGGAAACAGTGTCATCAGGATATTCATCTAACTTAACCTAAATATGACTGTTAGACTATCTTGTATTTTATGAAATCTAAAAAACTGAACAGTTGACTTTGAACACTTCATAGTGGCTCCATCTCTGAGATTCCCTTCCTCCATTCATTCATTTATTCGTACATGCCATGATTACTCAAGCCCTCAGCTAGCAGCATATTTCAACTCAAAATTATGAAGCCGAAATAACACTAAACCCTTCTGAGGACCTCTGCTGCGACACTGGCATGTGAATTTTAGTTAGCTTTCCCCTCCACCTCCGGTGTGGAATGAAACCTTGAAAATCAGTCGCTCACACTTGACACGCATAGCGGTGTGCTAAAAGGTCTACCTTGTAAAAGAGGATCCTTGATCTCAGTGGGACTAACCTAGATTCATGATGATTCTCTTACACGGAGAGACTTGAAGTGGGTGGAGTCAGTCTGTCAAGTTAACCCTTCTGGTAACCTGCCAAGGCTGGTGACTGTAAATAATAGATGAAATGCCAAGAATAAATTGCTCTTTTTCATGCAACTGTTCAGTTGTCCCATGTAATCAGATATTGTATAAAAAAACAGCCTTTCAACTCAGAAATGAAAGGACATGAAAAGGAGTTAGTTTAAGTATGAACACTCATGCAATATTTTTAGTTTATTTTAGTTTTAATTTTTCCATTTTAGTCATGTAACACCTGTTTTATACAGGGCTTACCCACTCAACCAAACCAACTGCATCATTTAAAGCACGACAACTGACCAATTAGGAGCCTATTTCTTACAGTTTGTTCTTTATTTGTCTAATCGACAATCGTGCAGTAGTGGGTAATATGACAATATACTGTATATACTGTGAGAGGATACACATTTTTCATCAGATTTTTTTATACTGTTCATATTTTGGTAACTGGCCCTTTAATGTCTCCAGGTCTATTAGGACATTGTGAGAAATGCTGGCAGTGAAAGAGCACAGTTGATTTGTAGCAGTTGGATTTAATTTGATTTTTGCAACAATATAATAAAGTGTCTTTATATGTTGTCAGGTACTTGACAGGAATGTTTGTTTTTGGATAATCAGAAAATATATTGTAAGTTACGTATTGACATTGCAATATAAATACTGTAAATAAGGATTTTTATCCATATTGCCCACCACTAGCATGTTTCACATGAAGAGATCGTGTTTGTTGTTGGTGATTGTGAGGGTGAAAGAAAAGGGTTAACACTCTTTTACAGACTGAACTGGTTCCTGTTGGTCTCCAGATGGGTTCCAGTCAAATTGTGGGAACAGACATGTCCCAGGAATTTGTTTTTTAAGGACAAACAAGGAGCAAAGACTGTTTATAAGTCAGGCGTTAAAATGTTGGTATCTTAAGGTACACTTAGGTTATTGTATGGATTTTAGAAGACAAGATATAACCAAGTGGCACACTCCAGGACTGAAAAATGAAGCCAACATGGAAGTGCCAAAAACAGCTCTTTGAATGGCCACTTGAGGCCATGGTTATATGGTTACAAAAATGGTTTTGGTCTCTGTAGCTAATTTCCCCTTCATGACAACTGTACGGGAGATGATTTTTTATGTAACTCACATTTTATGAAGGCTTAAAGTTCGGCATAATTGAAGACGTGGCCGCTTTGAGTGACAGGCCATCTGCAAGATGTCGCTGCAGTCTATTACCCTTTTGCCATTACCACTTTTGGCAGAGTCAAACCATCCCACACTGATTTGTCTTTCATATTATCGAGTCACACTGAGCTCCGCCAAAGATGGATCATCTCCAGAGCAGATCCAAAAGCAGGTCTGACTGCCTCCAACAAGGAGGTTCAGTTCTAGTACTTTTGTAGCGTCTTTGGTTTTAAGTTTAGTGCCTCTCCTGCATCTTGTTTTTACTTTAAATACCTGCTTTATTTTACAGTTTCATGTTCACTTTCAGCTATATGAGACGTGTGAAGTTACTGCTGATGAAAACTTATAATTTCCCTATTTCGGTGCTTCACAATAAAAGCGTTTACATAACAAAACAACTGGGAACCTTTATTGTGAAGAATGTATAGGAAGTGAAATGTGTTAATCACTAAATTAGCAAAACTTTGTTAGCAGCTTTTCTTCAATAAAAAAAGTGTACTAATACTGCAGGGAGGCAGAGAGCTCTTACTGCACCTCTGCGAACAGCTCACCTCCATCTGGTAAATGTCTTTTAAGTGTGATGGAAAAACACTGGCAGCAAAGTAACAAGGGAATTTAGCCCTGCTCGCTACTTTTGAACATGATCACTCAAGACAAGCCGGTCATCAGTTAAAGTCACACCTTCAGGCAGGTAGTCCTGTTGCAGTGGATATGCAAATCCCTGCCAAGTCAAACCAAACCAAAGCCACGCCAGCACATGAGTGTGGAAAAAGGGTGTATGAGTCAGATCCACCTCGCTCCTCTAAAGCTCCACCATCCCATCCAAATATGGTCACCTCTGGCTCCAAAATAATCCCCCCAAAAAACAAGATGTAGACGGCAGAAATGCCAAACTCAGGGCTTCAAACTGTCCACAAACCAACGGGTAATGCCACGTAACTGGATGTAAAGCTATGTCCCTTATTTCATACAGTCTCTAGATAGAATGTGTTAACTAGTGAGCATAAGAGGTGGTGGTAGATTCTCCAAGCTCTAGTCAGACCTGCATCCAATTTAAAAGTATTTTTTTCTCAGTGTAGGTTGTAGCCCTGGTGCAGAATGTTGAGGCCCTTCAGATTTTCTGGAGTTCCTACTATTCTCTGCTTAAGGGCCCACCCTGCAGAGAGAGAGACAGAGAGGGAGGGAGAGAGGTCTGATGGGGTCTGATTGAGCACCTGGGCTGAGCAGGAAGCAGCTGGAGAGTCCTGATTACTCTGTGGACAAACACACACACACACACACACACACACACACACACACACACACACACACACACACACACACACACACACACAATTCCTGAAACACGTCAGGCTTCAGTGACTTACCAGGGTGAATTATAAAGATTCACTGTACAGTTATTAATCACACAAATGCACACTGAGCTTTTTTCCTCTCTCTCACTCTAACAAACACACACGCATATATATATGAACATACACGTGGCAGATGCTCTGTCTCTTTTGGAGGGGGGGACGGGGGGCGGGAGTCCCCTGGCCTCTGGCTTACATAGCTGGCTGCAACTAGAGGGGCTTTCCTGTGTATGTGTGTGTGTGGAGATGATGCATTTATAGCTCTGCAGTGTGTGTGCTTATCCAGAGGTTGTTGGCTGTATTAAGGCAAGATGGGCATGGAAAGCCGGTGCGGTGTGCCAGGGAAATAAGTGACCACACCCCTGCTCTCCTGTCTGCGCAGATGACGCAGCCTCAGCCTTACCTCATGATGTTGACTTTTAACAGACACCTCAAGAATATGACTCAGTGCCTAACAACTTCCAGTCCTGCAACGAGGGCTGTTTTTATAATGATGTAGCCATTCTTTAACCTGGAAGGCCCTCGCAGCGGCGGCATATACTGTAGCATTTTAACAGTGATTATTGTACATATAATTAACACAAACAAAGGATAACATCGCAGAGAAGATTGTCGGCCTCTTCAGGTGTTTGTGGGGCCTTTTACTTCCGATGGTCAGTTTGGTTGATTGCTTTACAGCGCAAAACAGAAAGCCAGTGCTGTTCTTCAGCAGTAGTTAAAGCCTTCGGAGACTGTGGTGAAGGGAGCTGAAAAAAAAAAATCACTCCAAACTTGGTTATCCTTGTCAGAAATGGAAGAAGAGTCCTTTTACAGCAGGAAGCAGTATGATTTATGGGAAATCCACATTATAGAAACTTTAGCAGGGCTGCAGCAAAAAACCATTTCCATTCCATGTCTGTATGTCGAAAAATGGTAGAAGTTTCTCCCGGCCCGAGGTCATCTATTTCGACTGCTTGTGTTCAGCCAAGAGTCCAAAACCCGAAAGGTTCATATAACTGTTATATGTTACAGAAAAGTGCCATTAAATTTAAGAAAGATAAACCAGCAAATGTTTGGCATTTTTGACAATAATCAGTTATCAAAATGGATTACTGTTGAATTGTTTGGAAGTTGATTGCTAAGTGGTCAGGAAATATGATAAATATGTGCTAGATGCAGCTTCTCAAATATGCAAATTAACCGCTTCGCTCTGTCTTATATTATTGTACATTGAAAACGAAGAATTCCTTTAGTGTTGACTGGATTCTGCGAAATTGTGATGAATATTTTTTTTTACCATATTCTAAAATGTTATAATTAGTTTCAATTAAATAAATGACATTAATAAGTAATGAAAATGTCTTTATTTGAAGCTCTAGTTAATATAAATTTATCAGGGCTGTCAAACAATCGATGTTTTTAATCACAATGAATTGATGAATTTTAATAGTTAATTACGATTAACTGCTTTTTTAATTGCATGTTTAAAATTTGCCTGCTTTTCAGTTACCCGCTGACATCAGCTAAGCTAAGCTAGGGTTGCAGTGATATAGCGGTTTCAAGGTATACTGTGATATAAAAGTTGATGGTTATCACACCGTGTACATTTGCATGTCTATGATACTGAAAAAAAATACAACTGGACGTTGACTCTCCCCTTTATTTTAGATATTTTAAAAGGGGGAGACTATTACACATACTTCCATTAACAAAAAAGGTTTCAAGTTTCAATTACAGTAATAAAACGTTAACCCCTATGTTTTCATTCCTTTAAGGGTCGTTCTGACTGATGATATAAATTCTGGGCTACCATGAAATCATCATATTTAGTGATGATAATGAGATGATTATCATACCGTGACAATCTCATACTGTTGCAACCCCAGTGGTAGCTCACACTTGAAGTTCTTCAGTGATGTTTTAATTCTGTTTGACAAAATTTGCATGTTACTTTTGTTTTTTAACGTGAAAGGAGCGATTCAAGTGTTCAGTGGTGTCTCTTTTTATATCGCTACAGCAGCAGGAAGCCACTATGACGGCTTGATTTCAAGTATGGTTGCACAGAAGAGACAAGATAACAGCATGCGATTAACGTGATTTGTGTGATTAACGCGTTATGTTTGGACCTTAATTACATTGTGATTACTGCGTTAACGCTGTGGTGTGTGTGACACACATGAAGGAGGAGAAAATGTGTGACTGTCCCTTTAAGTGGGCTGACTCTCTCTGCAGCTGCTCACCATGTTAAAGTCTGGTCACATCTAGTAGCAGACAGACAGCTTTAGTGATGTTCACTCTTGTGTTTGGTGTGCCACACACACACACACACACACACACACACACACACACACACACACACACACACAGTAGGGTAATTGTCTGTTAGGGGCTTGGCAGACGTCCCATGCTGCACAGCTGCACTGGGTCAATACAGAGACACACACACACACACACACACACACACACACACACACACACACACACACACATCTAGCAAACTAGCTGCGGTCTTGTCGTGCTGTGTGATGTTTTGCTCGCTCGTCTTTCTTTGGTCAGGGTTTTTTCGATAACACATCATAAATAAAGGAGTTGACTCATAATCAGTCATGTACAACATAATGAGTGTTTGTTCAGCTGTCAGAGGTAATCACTAAGTGTTTAATTAATGACTGATGGTGATGAGTTCTTCACTAATTATTAGTTATCTTGTACTGTTCAATATGAAAATATGCACAGCCAAATTCATTGATGTTTCTCACCATGTTACTAACGCGGCTCAAAAACTATTGGTTGGATTGCCATGAAAGTCTGTGCAGACATTCATCTTCCTCTCAGGATGACTTTTAATAACTTTGGTGATCTCTTAACTTTTTGTCTGGCGCGGTCATCAGGTCAAAACCAAACTTGTCCAATACTTTGAATTAAACTAATAACATTTGATCTCAGCTGCGTCTTTTGTTCAGTACATTATGTCTGCTAAACATCATCATGTTAGCATCATCATTGTGAGCATGTTAGCTCAAAGCACTCTCCAGATATAGGCTACTGTATCTACAGACTGATAGTAGTCTATTTCTAGCTCCCCCCCCCCCCTCGCCGTCTCTTCCGACTGCACAGCAGCCAACCTTTGACCCAGAAACCAGGCCATGTGGTCCAGTCAGGGTTGTGTTGTGGTGTGTCAGACACACATGATTTCCCCTCCAGGGTCACGTGTCCTGATGTGTGTCTGGCTCAATGATGCTGACACTGTGGAAGTCAGATGCTGAAACTGCTGCTGCTGTGCACTTAGACTTATATAAAAAGGAACTGTGGGCATTATTCATTGAAATTTTAGAGGAGTGATTTTTGGTACCTGTTAATGACTTAGGTGTAATTTTCTTATTTTTGTTCTTGCTGTTTATTGAAATGACTTTGCTGTGTATCACTGGAGCTGCTTCCTTGTTAAGGTCTTGTTGCAGATTATTTTTTATTTCAGTCGGATTCGATTAAATGAAGGTTAGGTCAAATGAAGTCACACGAAGCAGACAGGATATTATGAATTCCATCCTCTGACTTGTTGCTCTCACTTTCTCTGAAACATTTCCTTTTTCATAATTGATGAGAAATTTCACCCAGTTAGAAAAGTGCTGTTTGCAGTGCACCTTGAAACTGAAATACACTCTGGTGGTTTGTGTTTCTTGTTACTGGCTAACGATTGACAAAGTGTTGACATGACATTTTTATCTTTATATCAATATATGGCCCATAATTTTTATGTTTGCACCTGTATGTGTTCGAAAACATGTCTTGCCGAGTCAGAACATATGTTTGAAAGAAGGAAGAAAGAAAGACAGGTACTACTGTATCTACTGCTAAAGTTGTCCCTGGAAATAATTTTCGTAAGATGGTTTAGACGTTCAAGCTGCAAAACCTCAGTATTGTTTTCATTACTCCTTTGCTTGTTTTATACCCTCTTTTGTGAGCTCATTCAGTTAACTGAAGTACAGTATACATAAAGTTAATCTTAGCTGCCCTGTCAATGATATGAAAAGCAAGCCAAGCCTTCCAGCCAGGCCTGTAGTGCGCTGAATAATGAAACATGTTTTCACTTTTATGACTTGACGTGGCAGAAGTCCAGTGAGTAATAAGAAAAGAAATCTGAATAAACATTAGTTTGGAGTAATAATGAGGGGGCCCGTTATGAAACTGGTTCTTAATCAGAGAGACTGATAGCAGGAAGGGAGGAATGCAATCGTCTAGACTTCCCTCTTCCTCTCTCAGCTGGCCTCTCCTCTTTGCAGACCTCCAGATGGAGGATTAACAGCTCATTTGACCCATTGTCATGATGATGTGGACAGGTCTGTCTCTGTGTCTCTCTCCAACACAGTAACTCTCTGATTTCAAACACACACATACATGAGAAAGTTGTTGCAGGACTTCTGTGTGTGTGTGTGTGTGTGTGTGTAATAGTTATGTTTACATCATATGAGCTGGAGAGCACTTGTATTGTTTTGTCTTTGCTTCTCTGCTCAGCAGTGTCCCCTGTCCGTTGTTATGGTAACTGCACCCAGGAGAGCAAAGCAAGCACATGATGATGATCATTGACCTCAGGCTTAGCTGTAGTCAGGGTCCACTCTCATATTGTCTGTGAATCATGTCTCTAATTTCAAACAGAAGCAACTGACTGACTTACAAAACAGAGTTTGCTTTTTTACCTCTTGCTTTGTCACTGTCTATTAAAAAACAAGATTGGTGTACATACCTGACACCAGAACTTTATTTAGGCAGGTAGAACGAGCATCTAGATTGCCTGGGATGACACGCTTGATATTTTTTCATTTTTACTAAGTGAAGTTTAAACAAACGTTATGATTTATTCATTTGCTTTTAAGCATCAGTGTTACGCAGATTCTATAAAACATTAAGCAAATATTTTTTTAGAATATTAAAGAGAATATTATCTGACTGAAGAGACTTGTTATAATATTGTAGATGCTGAGTAGAGCAGTTTCACTGTATATTTTAAAGCAATAGAGACTTCTTCATCCGTATCCTCTGTGATATCTCACAAGTCTAGAAAAATAGAGAGAATAATTACAATCCTTAAAAGATAAGGAATTGCATTTGATGTCTGGAATAGATTGTTTAATCACAATATGCAGTAAAATCCAGACAACACATTGCTGCTTAAAGCATTTTTAACAAAATCTTCAACCTCTCTGAATGAATGAAAACAGAATATAAAGGCATGATGCCCTCTCAGTTATTCCCTGTTATCTGGAGCTCAGCTGGTTGCTGTTCCCTCCGGCCACCATTGTTAAGAATAACTCACTAGTGTTGCAACAGGCAGCCTCTGGTGTGGTGAGCAGACACAGGCTGTTTCTCTGAAACTATAGACATTTCTATTACTGGAATCGCCACAAGACTGTCTGTTTAGTAATGCGTGTTTTTGTTTGAATGAACAGAGACACAGTTTGTTGATTTTTAGGAAGTTGCCGCCTGCAGCAGGGGTGTGTTATGGCTGACTGTCTGCACCGAAGTTATTAACTACTCAACTGATCTGCATCTGGCCAAACCGCAGAGGGTGACTGAAGCTAGCATTTAGGTTTTTGGTTACACTGTCCATGGGTAGTCAAATACTAATGCTCAGCTTTCTATCAGAAGTCAGCTGAGCTACAGGTCACATGTAAGAAGTTGTCTCCCTTGGGGTCGGACCAAGTCACGGCACATAGGCACGTGACTCTTTGATCTTTCTTTCATCAATATTTTGTCTCCTGATAACATTTTTCATCTTTATTTAACTAGGATGGTCTTTTAAGATTGAAATATGTCTTGCAAGACAGGGAAGGCCAAAATGTTAGCATACATATGTTAATGTATGTCAGGTGACTGTAATGTCATCACATATGTTTTGAAAATATATCATTTGAAGTACTTTTTAAGACAAAATACCAAAAATTACTGGCCACAGCGTCTGATCTAGTTCCAAATATAAATGTTTGCTGGTTTACCTCGACTTCTGCTGATGTTTGGGTTTTCGACGTTTGGTTGGGTAAAACATTCCGTTAGAAAACATCATCTTGGACTCTGGGAGACTGTTTTGGAAATTTATAACTCTTTCCTGGCTTTTTTTTTAGTATACATTAATTATTTAACTGAGAAAATAACGTGTAGAGTAATCAACACTGCAAGCACATTGAGGATATCATTTTGTTCCCCCTACTCTTGCTATCGCTGACTGTATCACTATCTATGAGACATACTATAATTCTGTACTGAGCCGCAATTAAGCTGCAACCTTTAAAATACAGAAATGTCCAAGGATTTGAAACAGCAGCCAGAAAAAGATGTGTACGTGTCATGTTTCTCTCCATCATCTGGCTTATATGAAATCACAAACCAGAGCTCCTGCATACAAACATATTATGCTCCTCTCTTTCTGCTCCAGCCTCTTATATCGATCCAGACGTGCATCGATCTCACCCCCCGAGACCCCACCCGCCCACCCACACACACACACACACACACACACACACACACACACACTCATACTTTTGCATTCACAGCTCCGTTCGTCTGTCTGGAGCAGTGACAGCATCGTCTCCAAAAGGAACCGCATCATTCCTTGAGGAGTGTGTGTTTGTGTGTGTGTGTGTGTGTGTGTGTGTGTGTAGAAAGCATGTGCTCAGGGTGGGTCTCGGATGTAGATGGTTGTCTTCTGGTCTGCTGCAGTATGTGCATTTGTGCATTTAAGGGTATGTGAGCGGTTAACAACTCCACCTGAAATAGCCTCCCATTTCATGCAGAGGTGCGGAACCACACTTACAAACACACACACAAACACACGTAGAGCTTGCTTTGTGGTTTGGGACCTTCGTGTGTGTTTGTGTGTGTGCGCACCTGTCACCTGTGAACAAACAACGTGAGCTTTCCTGCTCATTAGGCGTCTTCAGCACCTCCACTAAGACGTACAGCTACCCTGCGGAGAGCGTACACACATTTGCACATCATTTTGCTCCCTCACATACATTGGTATATACTCACTGTGCTCACACACAGTCATAAGTGCACACATGCTGACAGTGAAAAAGCAATTAAATACTTACCGCATAGTGCTCATCATCACTTGCATCCTTGTGTACCCACACGTCTCCATCATCTACAACTTCTCTGCTAACACACACGCAAACACACACACACACACACACACAGAACTCGCCCCCTAAATTCCTTCAGACCAGTCCAGTTGGTCCATTTTTCACCCTGAGCTCCCATTAAGAGGCTGTACCCCACAGACAAACTGACTGACTCCAGCATAGTGTAAAATAGATTTGCTTTCTGAGGCTGATATACAAGTGATTATTTTTCCCCTTGGCTGCAGTTTGTCCTTTCTTATGTCTCTCTGTGTACATGACGAGAAGGAAATTGTACCTTGAATCAGAGATTGATGAGACGACGTGATGGAGATTATGTTTTGCAAAGTTTGGAGCAAATGATGCAGAGGATCTGGAGACATGAGATCTGGTTTGGAGTTCAGACTGTTGTGGTTTTGGCTAGTTAATTGGGTTTTGAGAGGTCAGGGTCAGCGGAAATGAAGTTTAATGTAAAAACATTATGCTAAAGAAACATTTTGAAGTCTTCTTAACGCAGAGTTTCTTGTTTTTGTCTAGCAACTCCAGCAAAAGTGAAAGTGTGATGAAAGAACTGCAGCTTCCTTTCCTTACTTTAGTTTCCTATTTTTAATTTGAATATAGAATGACATAATATCCGATGTCTGTTTCTAATTTTAACTGATACAGCAGATAACAAGTACATTGTATTTTCTGGTCTGTGGTGGCTGATGGTCTTGCTTGGTTGAGGTGGGCTAATTGATGCTGTGTTGTGTTGCTTTCCATTGATCCACCTTTCACTAACCGGTTAGCAGGGTTATGTACCTTTAGCATGGGTGTGGGGGTCTCGTCTTGAGGAAATGACCATGAAGATCACAGCATCATTATGGCTGCCATAATTGACACACTTTTAGAACACATTTGCAGTAGATGATTAAAGGATTGCAGTGTTGCATTTTTGCTTTAGCACCTATTACTGCATTTAAAGTGGCTTCAAACTAGAGAGTAAGATCACACAATGCTTTCTTCACAAACGACCAACATACAGCTTGTCTCTGCACTGTTGTCCCATTTACCTCACTGTATATTCTTGTAGACCGTCCAAACCCTATTGGGGCAGGCCTGACGTGCTGGTTTCGGGCCAGGCTGGGCTGTAATGTCTCAAAATTCTCCCAGGCTTGAATCAGGTTGTGTCCTGTGCATATGTTGGGAAAATGAGATGTGTCACAAATATCTGTTACCACACTGAAAAGACTTTAGTTAAGACTTTAGCCTGTCCTAAATAAATTTTTAATAGTTGAAATAAGGGTTTTTAGTCAGGCTCAGGCTACCATGATTTAGGCTTGGGTTGGTGTTGGACAGAAACTGTGGGTTCATGTAGGGTCGGACTGAATTTTCTGGGCCAGATCATAGCTCTGTGAGTGAGTAGAGGAAAACACAAAGGCTGTTTTGGTTGAAGACTTCCATGGATGCTAGAAATCTCACTTTAGTGTGACCAGCCCAAGGCACACCTGTGTAGTAATGATGCTGTTAAATCAGCATCTTGATATGCCACATCTGTCAGGTGGATGGATTATCTTGAAAAGGGGACGTGCTCACTGACACAGACTTTAAGAAATGTGTCAAAATTGAGAGAAATAAGTCTTTTGTGTGCATCGAAAAAGTCTCACATCTTTTATTTAAACTTCTGAAAAATGGTAGCCAAGACAAAGTGTTGGGTTTATATATTTTTCAGTGTATGAAGGAGAGACATTTCAGGAGGCAATCAGACTGGACTCCTTCCAATAGAGGCATATTGCTATGCCTTTCCACATGCAGCGTAGATGCTGATCACACTGATGTCATGTTTGGCAGTCAGTAATTGCAGGTAATTGCCTATATTCTGCATCCCAGATGTTCATCAGAGCTGATTACAGCAGCGGGTTGCTGGCTCCTTAACACTGGGAATCAGAATGAGCGCTATGAGGTGAAGCTGCTAAAATCTTACACTATAAGTGGTACATGTTAGATCATCTTGCATCTCTGTTGCTCTTCTCTGCAGTGACAGACTTCAACAATGGCTTGGAGGCCAGTTCAGACTCTGATGATGAGGACAAGCTACACATTGTGGAGGAGGACAGCCTGCAGGAGCCTGAGGTCGCTAATGCTGATGGGACCAAAACGCAGGACAGCCATGACACCACCACGACAGTATTACCCCACAACGGCTCCTTGAATGGAGGTGAGACACCACCGTAGAAGCAGGAAGGTTATTCGTTTATCAGTATGCAGGTTTTTTTATTCCAGCTAACTGTGCGGTGTTTTTGTGAAGGTAAATGTAGGTCAGATTTTCCCTGGCTTTAGACGAGACTTTCAAGATTGATCTTCCCTATATCTGTTAATCCTGGGACGGTTTGCTGAGCATGTTTGCTCTTTCTCAGCAGTGCCCTCTTTCAGATTCACACAGTAACACAAATTCTCAGCTGGGAGCTGCCCAGTACACCCACAGGCTTACACAAGCTGTCACCACACAGCTCTGCTGCAGCACTTGTGAGATAAGTTAAACCTTTACACAGCTGCACCTTTGGTTGTAGTTCTGGGAGTGTTATTCACATGAATTACACATATTCTCCCAGCCTGTCTGCAGAGTCGATGTCAACAATACTGAATCTAAACCTGTTTCTTTAACAGTCAGGACTTTAATAAAAATAGACAAGTGATAGCAAATAATGTGCACAGAAATGTCTGTATGGCTCGCACTCGTCTCCATCACCGCTGTAAATAAACCTTAAAAAGGTACATTAATAATGGTGTGAGTCAGCTCAGCGTACGGTAGTACTATCATCTTTATATGGACATGCGTTGGCTCCTCTGTTTCAGTAGATGCATTAGAGCAGGTGGTGAGATTATCCACGCAACTGTTGTCAAGTGTAACCGAATCAGGACAGAAGCAGACTTATGTTCACTGTGGCGGCTGTGCATTATTGTGAAACAGTGCTACATGAGCTAAGGTACATATACAGCACAGTTTTTTGAAGTCCTTGCATCTTAATTGAGAAATGTGATGGCCAGATGCCGCCAGGATAAAAACACGTAAAGTAAGCATTCTGCTGCGAGCGTCGGTGTGTGGAAAATCTGAACACGATCACAGCTCTGCATGGTGAGACATTTTCACATCAACAGAGAATATAGAGTGATCACAATACAGAGAAGCAAAGGAGAGCATTCGAAAGAGGGAAAACACGAGGCATGCAGATAGAGAAACAGAAAGAGACAGAAGATGAGAAAGCTAGCATGTCTGAGAAATAGACACGCTTCAAAAATGTATAATCTTGCCCGTCATGCAGAGGGTTTTCTGTATAATCTCCAGCTCTCACATCCTTACTAACAAATCCCTTACATTCCCTAACAGGCTAACACACCTTTCAATAACATAATACTCTGCCCTGGGTCGATTCTCTGCAGGCAGTTCATATCCCAAATCCATGACAATACTCCATTCACACCAGCTATGTGATAGGTGTTTTTCCTCCTTTGTGATTTTGGTCTGGCTTTTGCTTTTTAACTTAACCAGAAACATTTTGTTTCAACTCTTAAAGATTATTTAACTTCTCAAGGCTTTGACAGTTACTGTTAACAGGTTGCACTGGCAACCATTTTGAGAAATTGGCAACCGAATCTTGGGCTTTGGTTGCCATCAGCTGCAAACAGCAAAACGTGCATCCCAGATATTTTTTTATATTTGTTGTATAAGTGGTATTTAAATATTGCTGTTACAGACAGAAAAACCTGGAATGAGACAGCACTGCATGCGACAGTGCTGCAAGTGTGTTGGTGCACTTACTTGCACAGGGATTTGTTTTAGAGACAGTGGCGTAGCAAATTAAGTTGTTTGACTCAAGGTTGAGAAGTTTCACTAACCTGTGCAAATTGATTCAAGTGACAGAGAACCAGATGAACATGCTTGAAGCTTGATACTGCAAAGTATGTACAACACATGTCAGGTATCAGCGGATTTTGTTTGGTTGCTGTAATTAAGCTTTCAAACATTCCTTTATGTCACGTTTTCATTATTTAACTGATGTACTGCGTAGATTCTTAATTACTCAAAATATAATGTGACTAAAAATGGCAACCACATTTTCAGTCTCATGGAGCACAAGCTGATGTCTGTCTGCAAACCTGGCAACCACATTTAAAAGTTAGTGTTGAGCCCTGTTCTCTGCTGCTTCACAGTCTAAGCTCTGTAAATGTGGCCCCTGTATGATGCAACTTTCACACCCATGACAGAAAATAATGGACCAAACAGATTTACAAACAGAGCAGAGATCTGCACAGATATCTGGGTCAACTGTTGTGTGTAGGACCTCTTCTTCACAGTTTTTCATTGTTTGGTATGACAGCAGTATAAGAGACAACCATTTGCTGCTCTGCTTTACACATTATGCAGCGTAATGCAAATACAAGAGATGCTCGGATGAGATTACTGAGCCACTGCACAGATGAAAGTGATGACTGGTGAAGTGGAAATTAGAGTGAAAGTGTAATCCAGTCAGAGTTGTAGAGCAGAGAAGTGAAGCTTATAGAATGTATAAAAGAAAGACAAAATTCTTTTTGCAATATTGATTAATGTACTAAAAATGTAATTACGTCTTTTTAGGTCAACTTTTTATATTATACCTTTTGTTAGCCTGTGGAAACACCCTGACATCAAACTGAAGGCCACTTTATGTTTTGGGATTTTGGGCTGTGTCAGATAAAGTCCGGAAGTTGTGAGAGAAACATGTAGTTTTTGGTCATCAATTAAAAACAGTGGGTATCGCTTGTACTTTAAGATGCTTCCACCAGCGGCCAATTCAGAGTTTATGTGACTACCTGCATCAAATACATACAATGTCGGAAATGTAGGACCAAATTTTCACAGTTTAATTGCTGCTATGAACCACAAACTAACTTACATGCAAACTACAATCATAATGTTGCATGAAAGTTGCAGAGTGCACTGGCTGACAAAGCTGCAGTGCAGATCTGCTTGCATTTAATTAAAAAATTGTCAGAGCCAGGATTCACCAGGTAGAAGTCACACAGTCTGATATGCCTAAAAATAAAGATTGTACAGTTTGACACAAATTGTAACCAAGATTTTATTCGATCCATCTTGCAGTGTGAGCCCACAATAACACCGTCTTCACGTAGCGTATCTGGGAGTATTCTTTACCGTTGATGATTTATGCGTCTGTTTACATCTACCTGCTTTCTCTTTGATCAGGTTAGTTCAATGCTCCTCTCAGCCTTGGGAAACGCCTGCTCGCTCGCAGAGCCAGATGTTGTGCTCTCATCTCTTCTCTGAGTTTCTGTACGACT
Source organism: Epinephelus fuscoguttatus (assembly GCF_011397635.1). Classification (NCBI taxonomy): domain Eukaryota; kingdom Metazoa; phylum Chordata; class Actinopteri; order Perciformes; family Serranidae; genus Epinephelus; species Epinephelus fuscoguttatus. The sequence goes on along the minus strand of NC_064766.1, from coordinate 13,877,378 downwards.
CTACATCCTGAAGTCTAATCTGCTAATCACACACACACACACACACACACACACACACACACACACACACACACACACACACACACACACACACACACACGTGCGCGCGCATCCTCTTCCTCTGAATTCAATCTCCCCCTCTCCACCCCTCTCTGATAAGTCATAGTAATAAGCTTTATCATTATTCCTTGTCTTCTCTGTCCTCAGATTGGTGTTTCTTTTCAAAATCAATGACTCAAGTTTTTCCCAAAACAGTGCCCACTGGACTGTTAGGGTGCCAAGTCTGAAGAGATAAAAAAATATTATCACCTAAGTGTAGGGTATTCAAATATTAGAGTACCATGAAAAACAGATAGGATAGGACTTATTTGGCCACATGTTCAGTAATATTGTCTTGGCAGGTGCTTGTCCATCTGTTCACTTTAGATTTTTTTTTTTAAATGTTGATGTTCTTTGCCGCATAAATTAACATATTAATGGAAAAAAAACACCTACTAATACCTTTTTAAAAAATGCATCTCTGCTGCAACATCTTTTGAGTAGGGCTGCAACTAACAAACAATGTTTAGTTGATCAAATGTCAGACAGTAGTGAAAAACACCCATGACAATTTTCTTAAGCTCAAGGAGAAGTCTTCAAGTGTCTTGCTGTGTCCAACCAACAGCCAAAAACCTAAATAAATTCAGTTTACTGTCACATAAGGCAAAGAAAAGCAGCAAAACTCGAAAATTTGAGAACCTGAAAGAGAAGATATTTGACATCAACTCATAATTTCAGCTCTGCTTTTGAATGCATATGATTCCACCTACAGTATGCAGTGTGTAAAGACAGGTGTGTTGACTGAAATATTAGTGAAATAACATTTTAATGAGTTTCCTCATTAGCACTGCTAGGATCGTGTTTGACAGTGGGGAGTTGAGTCAGCTAAACTGCTTCTTGTTGGTCTCTGCAGACAGGATTTCTTTGCAGTGCATGTCCACTTGTAGATTAAAACGGAAGAGCTTCAGTCATGCAGGATGCATCACACAGCTTTATTAAACACAGTTTATCGATCAGTTTCCTGCTGTCCTTCCTCTTCTGCTCCCCATTTATAGTTTTAGAAGTTTCCCCAGCTGCAGGAAGTGCAGACAGAAAGCCTCTTTTGGAAGCTTTGTGTCTTTATTTTGTTTTTCACATTGGTTGGCGTTGCACTTCCAGACAGCTTGAGAAAGCTCTTTAAACTCTTAAATTTAAAACTCCCGATAACCTACAGTATAGTAAGACAGTTTGCAGGATCAGCGCTCAGCCATACAAGCACACTCTGAAAAACATGACACACCTTAGCATACACACCAAACAACAAAACTACCTCAAGATTTAATAACTAGAGGCAGAACCAAGTCTGCATTCAACAGCAGAGGTTGATTGGCTTGTGTTTACACCGCTTCTCAATGCCCTTTTAATCCTCGATTCCCAGCAAACAGCTCAGCCTACGCAAGCATCTGCCTTCATCTCAACAGCAGTCAGTTACAGCCAAGCAGGAAATACTAAAACCATGGAGACAGCGAGAATGTGACACTGAGAGATATTGCTCTCAAGGCTTGTTTCATTGTTTCTGAATAAAGCCTTACATGGTGTGAGCAGTGCTCATGAGCGCTGCTCGCTCTCTTTCACTTTGTGTCTCTCCTTCTCTCAACTCTCTTTTTTTCTCCTCTGTGAACTTGCTATTTTTCTACAGTTGCTGGTCTCTTTTCATCTCTTTGTATTCTTCCAGCTTGCCTTCTTTGCTTTTGTTTCCCCTATTTTCCTCTCCTCATTTCTTCTGCTCAGAATCCAACTACAGATATTGTATGAAAGTCTCTCCTCAGTGTTTGAAGTGATAGGTGGTGCTCTGACTTTGGATATTATTAGCTGTTAATTATCCACAGAGGTTTGCTGAGCTTGTTGTTGTTCAGTAAACCTTGATATTGGCATCGTTTCTTTGACTTTTTTGGACTAACTTCTCTAAGTTCTTAGGCCTCATCCTCTTTTTGGGAGGTAGGACAGTGCACACAGCTTCACATCAGCACGGCCTATATTGCTGGCAGACTATGGCTGACAAGTAACAAGAAATTACAACACAGAGATGCAGAGAATTTGTTTTAGGTAACATAAGAAACAGTGTTATTATTGCATTTGTTTTTCTTACCTGTAAAATGTCCAGTTCAGAACATATCATGGTCTTAAGGCCTAGAAACAGCAAACCAACTTAAGAGAACAGGCGGCGCCAAAGGCCCTCTGCTTCGTCGCCTGATGTCGCTCTGTCTTGGCCAGAAAGTTGCACATGATCACACTGAAAAGACTACAGCCGACAGCCAACCAGCACGAATGTTCTGCACCTGTGTGAGAGGAAACAACTCTCCACACCAGCAGATGGTGGTCGTCTGTAATTGTCATGCAAAAAAGGAAACTGGAAGACTGTCTTGATGCTAGTTAGCCAGTTAGCACATTATCAACACATCCAGTGTTAAAAAGAACAGAGCATATTAACCATGCGCCAGTGAACAATAACACAAACCATCACAAAATGCTTTTATGTGAAATTATGTGTAAGATCGATGATAACAAACGATAAAGATGTGTTTTAATTGCATTATGCACAGTGTCAGAGCCTGGCTCTTGGGACATGACAAATATGAGGTAGACACGAGGATTAAGCAAAGCAATTTATTTAACAAAAGTAACTGAATTTGCAATCATAATGAAAAGAACACAAAGAGTTGGATGTGAATGCATGGATGATCATTGTAGTGTGGGAACATTGTAGAGTGCACAAAATAATCAAAGGGGAACCAAGGACTAACCAAGGCTGATACATCACTGGAGAAGGTGCCTGTCTGGCACAGAGGGAGAAGGAGAATGACTGACAGAGCCTCAATTTATAATCTGGGAGCACTGGGCCCAGGTGCCACCATAAAGCCCTGATTACCAGCCCATCCCACACTCAGACCAGTTTAACACACACAGACACTGCTGGTTAGCAGCAGGGGGCACAACACACAGTCACATATTTTTCTTGATGCATCTCTGCTCCTATTATGTGCATGCTCTTCTTACACTTCCTGTGACACTGATCAGTTGCAGATCTCTTCACTTGCCATTCATTTCAGTAGGAAGAATGTGTTTGGTTTTGCCTGCCACAGAGGCCAGTATCAGAACAGTGCTGGTGCAGCTACAACTTTCTCAGGAGGATGTCAGCAGGAACTTAAACCTGGCTGTTTGTATTAAGTAGACGTGTGTGACTTAATAAGAAAGCAGCTGTTTTGGGGTGCTGTATGGGCTTTTTACTGTTTATCGTCAGTGTGGCTTGCAGCATATTTGGTGCAAAATTGAGTACAATATGTAGTGCTGAGCAGAGAAGTATACTTCATTTATTGTCTGAATGCTGTGCTTTCCAACCTTTGATTCTTACCATCAGGTGGCAATAATGTAGGATAGAAAACTACATAATATACAGAGCAACATGCTGAATTTATAAAGGTGTAGTCTGGACAGGGAAGTTGAGGAAATCGGATCACTTCTTTGAGGTCCTGGTATAAGACCGTGCTATAATGTATTTGACTTGAGTCACGCGTTCATCGCATTACCTGTTGTTTTACAGCTGCACCTGCAGTAAAAACCAGCCGTCTCACTCCTTTAGAAAAACATTAACAATCCAGGAAGGAGTAACGTCCTTAGTGTGTGTGCGAGCTCCGACAGTGTTGGAGGGAAGTCATGGAAAAGTCATGAAATGTTGCAGGGCTGCAGAGCCACGTTGGGAACCCTTCAAAGGCTTCGCGTGATATTTTTGGATTGTCTGTCTTTCGCTCCTTTCTTTCCTCCCTGTCTGAGGCAAGAGGAGAAAGCAGGGAGAGCAGCTGGTGTTGAATTGGTCCTCTGGTGAGAGATTAGTGTCTGCTACTCCCCCTGCAGTCTGGGCCGCACTGCAGCTCCAATCCATCCTGCCTTATAAATTCACCACGGACTCACAGTGACAGGTTCTGGCAAGGTATACGAGTGCAGTGCTCTGTGTAGCGGGTGCTTGTGCTCGTGAATAATATGTGTGTGAGCCAGGTTGTGCAAATATGTCCCATTGAGTGTGTATGTGTGCGTGTGTGTGTGTGTGTGTGTGTGTGTGTGTGTGTGCGTGTGCACCACATGATTTCCTGTTTTCATTCCATTCTGATATCCCACATGTGTGTGTTGCAGGGTTCTGGTCGTCATTACTGCGTAGCTTTTTGCGAGGCATGAAGTGTAATTGTAGAGTGTGGTGGGAAAATATGCAGAGAGGTGTATCAGTGAAGGGGGGGGGGGGGGATGATGGAGGGAATGAGGCAAACAAGGAGGGGCAGAATCCAAGAAAGGCAAAGGAGAGGATTGAAAGAAAAGATGAAGGTGCAGAGACAGATGGAGGGAAAGTTAGAGACGAAAACGGAGAGAGGAAAGAGAAATGCCTGATAAGGAGTGGGGGTTAGGACGGAAGGGTAAAAGAGTGATGGAGGGAAGGAAACTTAGCAAAAGACAGGAGGACAGAGGAGGGTGTAGAGGAAGATGGAATAAGTGAGATTACATCCATACCAAACCTGAATCATTTTGAAAACCACACATCAGAAGGAAAACAACTTCATCTCGTCTTCTTCAGCCTACTTCTGATTTTCTGATGGCAAACATTATTACATTGTAGTGTTAAACTTGTGTTTGATGTTTTGTTGTTTTATTTATGGGTATGTTTATGTATGTTGAAAACTGCAGTGGTGTAGTGGAGGGTATACTCAGGTATACGGGGTATGCCCACTTCTTTTTCTGTCCATTTCCAGTATACCCACCTATCAGCCAAAAAGCCATTGTAATATATAGGAGAGTATACCCACTTCCTCCACGCTAACCTGCCTGTCCACTTAGTAGTACACCCACCTCATCAACTACCACTACACCACTGTATCTGAAAATTAAACAAATAAAAACCCAAATCTTAAAGCTTTGTTTACAAAATCCATTGACACCTAGCTATATAGTATATATATCTTTATACATTGTCCATGTACAAAAAATTATGCAAATGTCAGATCTGGCATTGAGTACAGAGAGGACCAAAATCATCTACTCACTATCAAGTGAATCAAATGTGATATATGATTGTGATACTCTATAAAAAAATCAAAAAGCTACTGTATAAATTTTGAGAAATAGACTTTTTCTCTTTCGTTTTGAAGGAGTTTTTCATTTTTTCCTTTCACTCATTGAGACTATGGTGGCAGGTGGTAGGAAATGGCGGCCTCCAGTGAAAATATTTTTTCAACCCAACATGTCCCCCTGGACAGGTTGCATCATTGGGCCATCATCGACATGAGTCAGTACAGATTTGATCAGTGGTCCAGTCACGTTATCACAGTGTAGCATTATCAGGGGAAAAAATAGGGTGTGTCCCCTGGATGGTAAAGCACTGACATGAGTGAATACAGCATCTAATGTCACAGCAGATGTGATGTAAGATTGCAGGAATGTCTAGTAATATCTTACATAATCCTTAAATTTAGTTGTATTTTATGAACCTTAATAATAAGGTTATTGTCTACTGGTAGTCCCCAGGGACCCTTGTGCCACGCCTCAGACACCGCCGCCATTTTCCAGGCAGCAGGGTGGCAGGGATTAGGGTGGGTGACGGGGGGGCAGGCGTCAGATCTGTGCAGAGTGCAGGCACAAAAGCAGACACATCACAGACAATATGACAGTAAGAATAACATTAGTTTCACTCCTGGTGGTTTCTGTCACATGAAGTGAAGACACACCACTGTGTCTATGATTTCAGGACGCAGGACCTGCACCTAGCAACATCACTGTTTGTGTGATTGTAAACTGAATATCTGTGGGTCAAACAAAAACAACAATGTGAAGACGTCACCTGCGGCTATAGGAAAAATGTTCAGTATGTTTTTTGAACATTTCAAAGACCAAAAGATTTATCAATATGAAAATAATCATAAGTTGCAGCCTTTAATACCTGTAAGGAATGAGACACACTAGGTGATTCCGTAGCTGGTCAAACCTTCGTTCTGCTGCAGTGAAACATCAGTCAGTCAGTTTTATGATCACTAAAAGTGCAACCAAGTCAACCTACACTACATGCAAGTTGACAACACCTGCAGTGTGTGATCAGCTCTATCAACATTCAAAGAGAGTGATTACAGAGGGTCGTCAGAAAGCTGTCCCCTTAACTTTTCCCATTGATTCACTGTCAAAAAGCTTTTTCTTTGTAGGTGTCAAATATGCTGGCTCAGTGCGGAGGCTAAAACAGAGAGAAAAGGGTGCTTTTTCAATTTAGCTGGCTCATGCACACTCAGTGCTGTGCCAGAACACATTTTGTGTAGACCCAGACAGCACTGAAGCTGCTGCGGTGTAGACGCGCTGTTAGTGTGGACGTATTCTGGGAGAGACTGGAGAGAAGGAGAGAAACCGCAAAAAAAAAAAAAGGCAGTGATGAGGACAAAGAGTAGAGAAGTGACAAACAAGTAAGGTAAGGGAGAGAAGGAAGGAGGTAATAAGACACTGAGGGATGAGTAAAGAGAGAGAGAAGCATGATGAAAGTTAGATGAGTGTGTCTCAGAGGGGGAAAGCGAGACTTGGAAAGCTTTTGGATGAGATCATGGGAAGCAGAGATCTGTGTGTTTAAAACGAAGCTTAACAGGGCTTGGCCTGGTCCCACCTCTTCACACACACACACACACACACACACACACACACACACACACACACACACACAGCTGCACCTGTCCCTGACAAGGCTCAGCAGGAAGAGGCGTGGCCTTTGGCACCGGTCCTGCCTGCATTTCAAATGCCTGATCTCCATGGCAACGCTGGTCGCAGTTTTACCTCACTGCTTATTCTTATCAATGTTTTTACATGCAGAAAGTGAGGTAACGTGTCTGCCCCAGATACTTTACCACTGTTTTTACACAGATTATTATATAAGGCAACAGCAGAGCTTTAACAAGGTGACAGGCATCATCGGCTACAAGTGATGAAATGCTGTTCAGACCAATTAGTGACGTGGACTCTGTGTCTGCTCGTGATAAGAATGGGAAGAACATTTATTTATACAGCACCTTTCAAAACAATGTTATTAGGTGCTTTACAAGCAAGAGCGAAATATTTTGAGACAAAAACAAGAGAATAAACAGCAAATGAATATGATAAGACGCACGGAGAAAAGCAAAACAGCTGTGAGACAAATAAATCTTGCTACTACACTACAAAGACAAAATCATGTTGCCTTGGTTCTTGCCTTACTTGCCTTTAAACCTGAGAGGCGGGGTGTTGAATAAAAGATGCTATCTAGTTGTATAATGGGAAATGTATGTTTTTGGAGCTTTGTTCCCGCATAGATCTGTGCACATATGCGAGTCGACCGGACGTCTTTTCATTTCTATTAGAACTTCTGTGATCTCCAATGTGTTTCAGAACTCCTTCAGTTTTTTTCCAGTCCAGAATTTGCCTTGAGTACACTGAAAAAACTGAACTCCTACAGCAGATTTCGGATTTACCATATGCACTGTGCCACAGGAAGTTAGCTTAAAGCAAATCAGCTGACAGATTGCTGAATGTTTAGCTCTGTTTATACATTTTTTTCTTAATGACAAGTTCAACGGCATATTTAGCTAGCTAACACTGGTAGCATGCTAGCTGTGTAACTTAAAGAGTGCAGGCCAACCTCCTCACTTCTTTGTCGTCACACATTATTGGTACTTCTTTGACTGTGTACTGCTCCATGTGCATATTACAGAGATTGGACAGCAAAATTAACAAATAAATAAACAAAAGTTACTTTTTCTGCCATTTCTGTGGTGGCGTTTTTATTCATCAGTAAAGAGATGCATTTCCTTGTGTTGAACACTAGGGGCACACTCCGTAAAATATATGGAAGTACAGACTCAAAACAAAACTGCGTGGAAACGAGACATACGCATCAAGATGTCTCTGCTGCCTTTGCTGCCTTGATTTTGCCCACTGTTTGAAAAATCTGTCTCTAATCTGTAGTACTAAGTTGCTTTAATACAGGCATTAACCCTTTATAGACTGTTTATCTACCATTGTGTCAACTAAAATCTTAAAGTTGATATCAGAGTAGGGCTATCCAGTTAAACTGTAATCTTGTATGGACGTACAAAATAAGGGAAACACTGAGAATGCTTCACAGTCTTTAGTCTTACAGCTGCAGTTCATTTTCAGAATAAAGCCTGTGATCCTACACTGACATTTTTTTTTCTTTTTTCTCTTCGGCCACTTTGACCTTTCTTATTCATCTGTTGCTTGTATCAGTGATTATTATTATTATGATCTTGATATGATCAATTTTACACATTGATTGTACAAAAGGTAAATGTGATAAAAGCCTGCCCTCCCTCTCTGCTCTGTAAACATCCAAATATCACTGTAATGTCATGGCAAGTAATAACAGCAATTTCCAGCCTGTATGCCAAACGTGTTCGTGTCTTATTGCGCACAGTCGCTGTTGAAAAAGCTCAGACATTAAGCTTGTGGTTGGTGATAACACTTTTATATGAGTTTGCGACCTTATGCGCTCATGTCAGTGTGTCTGAGAGTCTCTTACTCAAGCTTAATTTAAATACTGTGTTTAACGAGAGGAAGTATTGGGTGAAAACTGACTGCGTCATACTGCTGTTTCACTTTCCTCCTCACTGTCACATTAGAATGAAGTCCAGCCGTCAAATAAGGCTCCTTATAGTTACAGGAAAACACATGCAGTTTCTATTACAGCAGCCAGCTGTTCCATGTGAACTTAGACATCATCAGGAGAGTTCACCCGATCAGATAAGCTGACTGTCGCTGTATACAAGTTATAAATTGAAGCTGGTTTTTATCTCTGCTTTTCAGAAAGAAAACATTACAGTATCAGCAGGATGGAAGGTTTCTCAGTGAATATCAGAGAGGTCATGGCTCTCTGCACAGTGCAGCTATTACATGACCAGCAGTTTTGGAATTTTTCTTTTAACCTTAGCCTACTAAGTAATTTTGCACTTGAAAAGGTCAGGGGAACAAGCTGTGGTTTTAGTGGGATATTTCCTTGTGTTGTTTTGAAATCGTTTGCACTTGGTTTTGTACAAAAATGGGGTCGAGATGAGTCACAACAGCTGAATCATTGGAGTGGTTTTAGTTGATGTTCCTTTCACCTGTCTCATCTTTGAATCGGAGAAAGTTCAGTGACTACTTGTGCCCTTAAGATGAGTTTTGGCTTCTCTTGTACGAGTTTTAAAATCGACTCCTGAATCTAAATGTTTACTCTGTTCTTGTGACTTCATATTTTCTCACAGCTCCATGATGATGATATTATAAACAATACTTTTATAACATGAACAGTATGGTAGGTAGAATTTAAAAAAATAACATTAGAAACCGTTTCTCAGAGCCAAGGTCCAAAAATGTTATTCTGAAGTGTTTTAGAAATTTGTGCTCTCCAGGCTTTGATTTTACAAATATAAATTGGTTTAATAGAGGTAGAACCCATCAAATGGAATTAAGAATCCCTGTGGCGCTCTCTAGTGGTGCTGTTGTGAAACAACATCATATTCAGCTGCTGATTCAGTCTGTGCAACACAGACAGTTTTGTAAATATCTATAGCATCAGTTAGATGGATATTTTTCATCACTGATCAATAAGTCCATCAACCCGCTTAGATCTGAAACCTTGTTTATGTGTGTCTTTTTAGTGAAGGAGGAGTGCATTTCAGAAGAGGAAGAGGATACTCTAGTGGACGAGATTCTCCAGCAGGGAGACACCGCCGTCATCTATCCTGAAGCCCCTGAGGATGAGCAGAGTCCGGCAGAGACCGGAGGCGCTGATGAAAATGGTAACATTTACACACCAACTCACAGCAATACTGTGAGAGATGTAAACCTGTAATAAAACTAGTGATTCCAGGCTGGTGTGGTGGCAACAACACAAAATACACTCTGCCTATCATTATATGGGACAGTCAGGCACTACAAATGAGTAAGTCGGATGAAAGATGGCAGAATTTAAGCATCGTCCTCCATGTACCTCCCCCCTGTCACAGGCACACCAGACTCCTTCTCCCAGTTGCACACTTGCCCCTACTGCTCCCGGGGCTATAAGCGCAACGCCTCGCTGAAGGAGCACATCAAGTATCGCCACGAGACCAGCGAGGACAACTACAGCTGCTCGCACTGCAGCTACACCTTCACCTACCGCTCGCAGCTGGAGAGGCACATGAGCCACCACAGGGGCACCAGGGAGCAGGTAACATCAGAGCCTCTGCAGATTCAGTCATAAACTCAAACCTCTGCATAGATAATCAATGTTCCTTTTAACCCTTTGACCTACAGTAAAACGTGAAAAAATGGAAATCTTTAATTTGTTTTTTTAAAAAGGTCAAAGCTTTATATTTGATACTTGGCTTCCATGAATACTGAACAGCTCATGCTAACAATAGAAAAACTAACACCTCTTACTTATTTGTGTTTATGGCCACATTATTCTGCAGCTTCTCGTCACCTTCCTCATTGTTCATTCTTTCCTTGTATTTCTTTGTCTCAGCGTCACGTTTCCCAGTCCACAGTTGGATCAGCAGCAACAGGTGGGACCCGCAAGTTCAAGTGTACCGAATGTTCCAAGGCCTTCAAATACAAGCACCACCTGAAGGAGCACCTGCGCATTCACAGCGGTGAGCTGTTGCCGTGACAACCGCTGCTCTCACTCATTCACTCACACACACACACTCACACACACACACACACACACACACACACACACACACAGACCACACCCTGGTAGTCCAATCTTTTGTTCAAAACCCCAGGCCACTCCTGTTTTGTAGCGCTTATTTAATATCTGTAATCACTGTGTCTGCAGGTGATTTATAGTCATCATCAAATCTACACACTCATCATAAGCTCATTATGGCTCTGCTTGTTTTGGCATGAGAATTTTAATCATTTAATCAAATCATTCTGCTCTGTTATGTAAGGTTTTCCAAAATATTGTGGGCTCTGGGGCGGCATGGTGGTGTGGTGGTTAGCACTGTTGCCTCACAGCAAGAGGGTTCCCGGTTTGATCCCAGGCGTGGGAGCCCTGCTGTGTGGAGTTTGCATGTTCTCCCCGTGTCAGTGTGGGTTCTCTCTGGTCCAAAGACATGCAGATTGGGGCTAGGTTAATTGGTGACTCTAAATGTGAATGTAAGCGTGAATGGTTGTCTGTCTCTATGTGTCAGCCCTGCGATAGTCTGGCGACCTGTCCAGGGTGTACCCTGCCTCTCGCCCGATGTCAGGTGGGATAGGCTCCAGCCCCCCCGCGACCCTCACGAGGATAAGCGGTTAGAAAATGGATGGGTGGATGGATTTTTTTTGGGCTCTTTGGTTAATTTTGAATTTAAGTTGTCTTTTAAAATACAAAATAAGGGACGACTGGCGACTGAATTTCACTGAAACTGGCAACTATGGCTCAGGTATGGGTTAAAATATTTTAATACTAGAGTACAACACCTGAGTTTTGGTATATGATCACAATACAAAACATATTTCGATACTTTATTTCGAGAAGTATAGTAGAATTCTACTAATCACATTTTTTTCATTTCATAAAAAAAGCCATAAGAAGAAGAAGTTCTTAAATGATAAATTGTACAAACGCAAACATTAGTACAAGATCTTAACAAGGCCTATTTTGATTGAAATCTGGAACTATGTGATCAAAGACTGAATTGAAAACAGAACTTTTCTCCCCCTACTGTTGAGTGGTGTTATTGTCAGAACAGCTGATGGTCCCATTCACACAGTTGAGAAGTCGTTCTTTCGACTTTGATATGTTGATGAGCTTTTAAGTCGTTACGTGGAAACAATATATATGCTACAAAGAGGATGTTTTTTTTTACTGCTCAGAGCATTTAAGCAACACTTAAGTAGCTTTTTCTGCACCAGTACGTTTCCTGAAATCACTAAAATATTGCTTTATCTGACTTGTTATTGCAGTTATAGCTAATAAATACATTTTGTAACAAATCTAGGTCACTCTTCTTGGACAGCAGCTAATGGTTTACACCGTAATACCATACAAATTACGTGTTAGCACAAACTGATATGCAATAATGTGAACTCACCATCAACAAAACATTTACTCTGTGTTTATTGTGTTTATGCATTCATGACGTCATAGCCAGCAGGTCTTGTACCAAAATTTTTACCACCTTTCTCAGCTGTTACAGTCCATGCATTCATGTGGTGTCAGAATAATTGTAAAAATGAGTTCCCCACTGGGAAAATTCACATGAATGCCCCCTCAACTACAGTGTACATGTACAGTTCAGTGGTACATGACTTGCCGAGTAGATGTCATATCACACAGAAACATGGCTGACAAAAGTAATTGCATGGTTGATGTGAAACTTTTATTAATGGCAATTAAATTTATATAGCACATTTCATTACATGTAAACTCAAAGTGCTGTACACACACACACACACACACACACACACACACACACACACACACACCAACATTAATTAACCATAGGCCTGGGAGAATAGTTCACATATTACATATTACTACTATGTAGCTTGTAATATGGTATTATGTTGTGAGTGTTAGTAATTGTCCATGTAGCGTGACCTAGACCAGTTAGAAAAGTTATATATTAACACCAACGCTGATAGCAAGGATTAAGACACATTTCAGTGGTTGTAGGGAATGTTATGGTGCAGCAGTAAGTGTGGGACATTTCAAACTGTTTCACCATGCTTTGATAACAACATGAATCTTCACCGGGACGTTAAACGCTCTGAGTAATGAAACACAACACATCTTCTATGTATCGTTCATGTTGTTCGTGTTGCCTTTGACTTGTCTACAAAGTCAAAAGAACGACTTCCCAACAGGGGAAATGGGAACACCCGAGGATCACGTGAATGCAGCAGCTCTATGGTTGTTGTTCCGACCTGAGGGGGCGTTCCCGTGAATCTCCCCATTCGGAAACTCATATTTCCGATTGTTCCGACACCACATGAATGCGACAGCAGGTAACCGCATGGACGTAGCGGCAGCTACCGGAAAGTTGTGTGTGCCTGTTTGTGTTGCTCGTTTTTAGACCGTAAAGTTCAGGCACACTTAGCCTACAGCTGCCATGATCTCATAGGAGGCGCCACTGTGTGCAACCACCTCGTGTCTGACTGCGGGCAGATCCACCGGTCTACCTGCGGAGAGCGTCACATCACCGGGATCAGGTTTGGCTTCTGTCCCAGGAGGGAGACACCAGAGGCGGTGGCGGCGGCGGCTGGGGGGAAGCGAGCAGGGCTGCACGCTAAGCTAAAGGCTGCGCCGCATTAACAACCGCTCCCCACCACCCTCCTCTCAAACACACGGTCTCTTTGCAACACGATGAACGCGCTGAGACTGAAGTTAACATCGCAGCCAAACACAAAGAAATGCATCCTGATCGTGACCCAGACAAGGCGGGACCGTGATATTCCCGACGCTGCCGTGAAACTAGCGGGCCGCTTGCTGCACCGTGTGCACAGGACAACTGATACCTGCAAGACGGGAGTCCTACTTTGTGTGTATACAAACAGTGCTCGGTGCACGGGCATCGGGATTTTGTTGTGTTGTTGACTTGTGCAGCAGTATATTGTCAAGAAAAGTTTTGTTTTCACTTGGTTGTCGCGTTGCGTTTTCTTCAGAGCATTACAACAACCTCAGCTTACACAGTTAATGCGGTTGTGCAGCCATTTCCGCCGCTGGGGAAAGTTACCTGGGCAAACAAAAGCGCTATCCTCTCTCTGCCTTTGTGCTGTATTTTCCCGGCAGATGGTACCCAATCCCAGACAGAATTGCATTGCAAAATTGAGGCTTACAGGGAACCAATCTAAACATTAAATACTGTAGCTATCACACCGTGCAATCAACATTTAGTTCATAATTTTAAGTAAAAGCAAAACATTTTTCCACTTAAACAAGACAGAAAATCTGACCAGACACTTAGAGGTCCAGTGTGTAGGATTCAAAGACATCTACTGGCAGAAATAATATGTTATTCTTATATTTTCATTAGTTTATAATCTCTTGAAAATAACAATCATTATGTTTTCATTACCTTAGAATAAGTTTACCTATACACTTTAAGAGATATTTGGTACTTAATTAGTTTGTCATACTCTGTGCTACAGACATTTTTTGCCAGTATCAAAAAAGGTTCCATACCCATTCCCACTGACAACTTCAACTTACACAGAAGAGAAATCAGAAGCATTTTTAATTAAGCTTATCCTAATTGAAGATGGGATTGAACTGCCTCTTTAACACTTTGTTTTCCCTCTGTGTCCCCCTCTTAGGTGAGAAACCGTATGAATGCTCAAACTGCAAGAAGCGATTCTCCCACTCAGGCTCCTACAGCTCCCACATCAGCAGTAAGAAGTGCGTGGGTGCAGCGCCCCCCAATGGCGTCCCTCCAACGTCGATCAAACCCCCACCTTCCACCCAGACCACGCCAGTCGTAATTGCTCCCGCCCGCATGGTCCTTAAAGAGAAGACTGAAAGCAAGCCCCTGCAGGAGCAGCTCCCCGTCACCCAGATCAAATCTGAACCTGTGGAATATGAGTGCAAGCCTGCGATGGCGGCAACGGCAACATCAGCCGGTGCCAACGGAGTGGTCAACGGAGGCACGGCACAGCCAGCTGTTGTTCCAGCTGCAACCCTGCCCCAGGGTGTGGCTATGGTCGTACCAACAGTCGGCCTCATGTCACCCATCAGCATCAACTTGAATGACTTGCAGAACGTGCTTAAAGTGGCGATGGACGGAAACGTGCTCCGGCAGGTGCTGGGTACAGCTAATGGGGTGGTGACGCAGGGGAAGCAGGGAATTGTTGTCCAGCAGCCCCAGCAGCAGATCATCAGCCTTCCCGCCTTTGTGGACCACGATGGCACCACAAAGATCATCATCAACTACAGCATTAGCCCTGCAGCTGCCACCACTGCCACCACCCAGCCTGCACCACTTGTTGCCAAAAACAATCCAGCTCCCCCTCCCACTGTCACCACTGCTGCAGCCCCCACCCCCACCAAGACAGATAAACCCCTGACCCCAGAGGTGGCTGACCTCTCTATTGTAAAGACAGAGCCAGAATCAGTGGCCATCACAGACATGGAGACAGAGGCAGCCACGCAGACAGAAATGGAAACTGTTAGAACTCCAGTCGCCCAAACAGCTCAGATGCCAAAAGTCAGCAGCACCAGTACGTGTTTACTATGCGATGACTGTCCTGACAACCTGGAGGCGTTACACCTCCTCCAGCACCGCAAAGCAGCCAATGGGGAGGCTGTTGACTCTGCCGCTTTAGACCCCTCCTTCGCTGCCCTGCTAAGCGAGGCGGGGGTGACGCTGGAAGAGCCACCTGTGGACGACCTCCTCTCACTCCTCAAGACTTACTTTGCCTCCAATGCCAACCCCAGTGAGGAAGAACTGGCAAAGATCTCAGAGTCTGTCAGTATTCCAGTGGATGTGGTCAGAAAGTGGTTTGCCAAGATGAACTCTGGGAAAAATGTGGGCAAATGCGGCAGCGCTGCTACTGCAGTTTCCAAAAAGACTGAAACTACAAAGTCCAGTTCAGAGGACGTGTCGAATCAGAACGGAGATGCAGAGGAAGACAGCTCCCAGGAAACATCACACAAAGCCTCATCAGAATCTGACAGCGCTTCCCCGTCAGACTCTTCATCACTCGGCGTCAGCACCAGGGACCTCGTCATCGTGAAAAGCGAGCCAGAGGACCCAGATGCTCCAGACTCCCAGGCCGAGCCGCTTGACCTCTCCCTCCCTAAAGACATAGCAGCGGCGTTGGCAAGGACCACACCTCCTGCCAAGCAGCAGGAGCAGCCCCTGAACCTGACCTGCCTGAGGAAGGAGCAGCTGGGGGGTCGAACCATCTACGTCACCACGCCTCAGACCGGAAGACCTGTCAACATCGTCACTGCTGCACAGCTGCCCACATTGGTGGCCATCGCTGGTCAGGGCACGGTGGGCTGTCTGGGTGCCCTCAACACCTCAACGAAGCGCACCATCCTCATCCCCCAGCTCACCTACACCTACGCCACTACAGCTGGCAACGCTACTGGAGCAAAGACTGTCGTACTGAACGGCCATAAGGTTGGTAGTGCTAAACATTAAGATTGCCAGAATATATTTTCTCCATTTTGATTTCTCTTATGTGTTCTACCATTGCTCTGACCACAGAGCAGCTCAACAACTCCATCAAAGGAACACATTAACATTCACCATCAAGATCTCTCAGACAGCGATCACTGCCTGATTATTGCCTCCGCCTGACGCGTAGCATTAAACTGTTTTACCACATTGATAAATGTCTTTCACTCCCATTAGCAACAGGAGAAGAGGCCGGACAGCAGCTCCGACGGCGTCTCCACAGTGGAGGAGCAGAACGACTCCGACTCAGCTGCACTGATGAAGAAGCGACGGCTGGAAAACGGCGTCTACCCCTGTGACCTTTGCTCCAAAGTCTTCCAGAAGGGCAGCTCCCTGCTCAGGCACAAATATGAACACACAGGTGTGCTCTACAAGTCAAAGCTGTGGCTTATAATTTAAATAAGTCTAATTTATTTTATTCAGCAGGGTCTCAGATTTCCTTTTTTGCTAAAAGGTAGGTCTAGTTCTCAAGGCCATGACTTTACAAATGACATCATCTCTTATTAAATGTGTTATACGTAGTGTGAGTGTAACTTTTATGGGACAGCTGGCCTGTAAATGCACCAGCTCAGAAAGAGTTGACATCAGTATCTATAAAGATGAGACTCTTGAGGTGAATTAACTGGATATTTTCCCTGAAGCTTCAAATGGTATCACACTGAATGTGGTTTTATTAAGGTCTGTTAGTAGTTAGCTGTGTGCTGCACTACTGTGCACTGGTGTGATGGTTCAGCCCTGACATCATCCACCTAAACACAAACAACAGACACACATTCACAAGTACTGCCTGTTTATAGAGTCATCAGGGGCATTTTTTTTGTTATTGTACCGATGAGTCAGCAATTACTTTGCCTGGCGAGATTTCGAAATTTACAAACTTTAAAACAACTTTGTATACCTGTTTTCAACTGAGTAAAGATGGAGACTGGTGCTTTCAGGGAGTAACTGGAAATCATTTCATTATTATTTTCATCATTTGATTTTATTGCAAAGGCATAGTCAGTTACCTTAGAGCAGTGGCTCCAACTTTTTTTGACTTGTGACCCCTTAAAGCTCTTAAACCCCTGTCACTTATTTTATATATAAGTAATGCTAAATATTGATTAGTAATTAGCTTGGCCTTTGAAATGTCTGAAAATTGTGTAAAATGCTCGTCACAATTTCCCCAAGAGCCTCAGAGGATGATATGAAATGAATTATTTCATATGGCCATCATCCCAAAACCAGAAGTTTACAGTTTATTGTCAAGTAAAACAAAGAAAAGCAGTAAATCGTCGTAATTTTAAGCTGGAGCTAGGCAATTCTTGGCATTTCTGCTTGAAAAATTACTTAAGGGATTGATTTATTATCGAAATAGTTGCCAGTTAAATTAAGTCATTGTTTCACCTTTAAAAACACTCAAATAATGTGTAGGGGAAAAGAAAAGACAACTAAAGTGAAGTCTTAATAAATTTGAGCTTATCCTATCAGTCATTTATTGGACATCATTCCCAGGATGTCAGATGCCAACGCTTTGGGTTGGTGGTTTGATCTGACTCCCAGCCCAAAGCATCTGTATATGACGACCTGGGAAGAAGGCAGTTATCATTTTTCAGAATTACATTCAGCACCGTTAAATACATACATTTAACAAAATGAACATTTTTGTACTTGCACTTCACTTCAGTATTTCAGACATCTTTAATAACACCTTTCCTCCCCTACAATTATCAGTTGTAGTTCTTATTCTGCTACTTAAATCAGGCTGCGTCAGTTGAGTTTGTGTTATTTCCCTGTCTGACTCTTTGTTTTATCATCTTCAGGAAAACGGCCCCACGAGTGCAGCATCTGCAAGAAGGCCTTTAAACACAAACACCACCTGATCGAACACTCGAGGCTGCACTCCGGTGAGAAACCCTACCAGTGTGATAAGTGTGGCAAGCGTTTCTCTCACTCTGGCTCATACTCCCAGCACATGAACCACCGCTACTCCTACTGCAAGAAGGATGGGTTGAGCCCTAGCTCCGGCTCAGGGCCACGCAGGGCTCAGTCGGAGCTCGGCAGCCCCGGTGCTGGCCCGCAGTCGGACAGTCGGACCACGACCCCGCGCTCTCAACTGGACTCAGACGAGAGGGAGAGCGAAGAAGAGGACGATGAGGCCATGTGCATGGACGACATCCGGGTCGTGCAGGTGGACGATGGCGAGTGCGAGATCTACGAAGGTAACTTTGAGGATGACGATGAGGAAGACATGACAGGGGAGGAAGAGGCAGACGGAGACAAGGTGGAAGACGAGTTCGCTTGTGATGTGGTGGAGGTGGAGCTGGGGGACGATCACATGCAAGAAGAAGAGATGGAGGAACCACCTGAAGACAAGGAGGAAGCAGCAAGTGCGCATGCAGAGGAAATGGCAGACTGTGAAGCAAATACGGACAAAAGCATCAGGGAGGGGTCAGAGGGCGCTGAACCCACAGAGGACATGGTGACAAACGCCAAATAAAGGATGGAAAATCTCTTCGGGACAGCTCAAATGCCTCGGTCAATGAAGTCAAGTCAATTAAGACAAAACCGCAGAGAAGTGAAGAAAGTTCCGGCGGTTGCCTGATCTTAACGGTCCACTACTGTGTACAAAAACCCAGGTGTGCCTGAACTTGAAAAAAGAAAAAACAAAACAAAACAGTGACTTTTTTTTCTTGTGGAAATGAAATATCAGTGTTAAAAATTGTTTATAGAAGTACAGATTTTAAAGCAGAACTCACCCATCGACTTGTTAGACTTGTTACTGAGACATACTAGGTTGTTTTATTGTTTGTTTTAATTTGGTCAGTGTTACTAATCCTGTTCTTGTTTGAAACATTTTAACCTGTAAAGATGATAAAGATTTCTATACCTTTTTATTGCCAATGAAGTTTCCTAAATCAGTATTTTATTGAGTTCTACGAACAAAAACCTCTGCACTACAGTATTCCTGGTTTACCTATGGATACATGCCTCATGCATTGTATGCCCTTCAGTGTTATAATATCTACACTAGCTAGCGAGATGTTGTTCATGTTAGTGTTAGTCTTTGCTAGCTAGCATTACTTTTGTTTTCAGTTTGACTGTTAGCCTTAAGGAAAACAAAGTATTCTTGGGGAGGGTTGTGGGCGGGAAGGGGAGTCCGGGATGAGATGGTGGCTTCTGTACGCCATAACCAAATTTGTCCTATCAGGGAAGGTGGAGTCACAACCTTAAAGCCAGCATCAGGCGCCAATGTTTCGCAACCCAGCGTAGCCTGTATGGGTGGAGTCTCCAGGTGAAGATGCAAAAGCAGACTCCACCTCGCCTGGCTCAGCTGTGGATCCAAAAACACGTGCGCCCATTCTTACTAAGCTTCTCCTTATTTTGGTCGACTTTAGTTCCGAGTCAGTGTTTCAGTGTTATTAGCTTATATATATATATATGAAGTCATACTGTACGTGAAGGAACAGGGCTGTTCCCTGCTCCACCCCAATGCCTCCAGCCTTATGCAAGACCTGTGTGCTGTTAAAAGTGCCATTGAACAGTGTTCTCATTTCTTCTTCACACATGTAGCCAGTATTATGTCCCTCTGTTACTTACACAAGACCCATATTGACTAATGCTTGTCCACTTGCACAGAACAGCTAATTTGTCACAATAACTGAAAGAAACTTCCCATCAAATAAAACTTCAAGGCCTATAGAATGATTTAAACCACACATGAAAGCTGGGAAACACAGTATTATCATTGATTATTTAGTCTGATACATAACAGAAAATAGTAAAGATGGCCTGTTATAATTTCCCAGAGCCCACGATCACGCCCTCAGCTGAAGAGCTATTTCACACTCAAGGACATTCAGTCCAAAATTATATATAAAAAAAAGAAAAGCAGCAAATAAAATTAATGTTTGGCAAATTTATTATCAGTTATCGAAAAAGCTGCAGCTTATTTTGCTGCTCTACAAAGTATATCTCTTAAAAAATATATGCTTCTGGTCCTGACACCTATTGTTGCATATTTTTGACTTTTAAAGACATTAACATTTGCTATTGAGGAATAGTTTTCAGTTATGGCCTTCCTCACAGTCGTAGTTGCTCAATAGTGCCCAAAATATTCAAATAGTTAAAACATTTTAGTTTAAAAGTAAAGCGTTGTGAGGCAGAGAAATGTGCGAGAACCACTGACGAATATATACATCACTAGAGGTGCAACGATTAAGCGATCTAGCGATAGTTAAATTTATCGGCAGCTACTTTAATTATTGATAAAAAAATTACTTCCAAGAGAAAAAAGTCAAAATTAAAAGTGAATATTTTCTGGATTCATTACTCATCTACGACATTCAACCTTTGGTTAAAGACAAAATAAGACATTTGAGGACATCATCTTGGGCTTTGGTAAAAAAAATGTTGATCAGTGTTTCCCATTTTCTGACATTTTATAGATTAAACAACTGATTAATTAATTGAGAATATAATCGACAATGAAAATAATCGTTAGTTGCAGTCCTAGTCCAGACTGAGCCTACCTGTGGATATGAAATGCCTTGTTAAGTTGTGATAATCACTTTCCCACTGTTGTTTCTAAAATTGGAGTCAGCATGTTTGACTTCATGTCACAAGTCCGAGTTTTAAAAATGTTTACATAAGTGCGAAAAACAGAAAATGCTCTGTTAAGGCACAATGAAATATAATAATAATATTCAGTGCTAAAAATTGCAGGGAATATTATCCAGCTCCAGTTTGACGCTCTGCTCCACCTGGTTGGCTCTGGAAGAAATGAAAATACACAAAATCAGTCGATTTGAAGGAAAATGGAGACAGAAGGATTTTACAGTAAATTTAGCCAAACTTGTGCACTTGTTATCAGTTTATAAAAAAAATAAGGAAAAATTGTGGCAAGCTGTCCCGCACTTCAGGTAACAAACGTTAGTGAATGTGGTCTCTATCAAAGTGTTTTCAGTTGGTTTTACCGAACAGTGTTTATGATATTAGTCTGTACTATTTTTGTTTTGGTTTTTAATGTGTGTCCTCTGTATGTTTTTTCAACAATGGCAGTATTAGAACCCTTTTCACAGATTAAAAAAAATGTACCTGTTTAGTTTTTAGAAGACTTTTTTATATTTATGTGTCTTATTTTTATATTTTCTTTAATGGTTATTTATTACACATTGTAGTGTACATTACTGTAGTTTGAATTGATACAATAATATATTTTAGTATGAAAAATAATCTCAAGACAAACAAAAAAAAAACTACAACCAACAACCCAAAATGTGGTTCTGGGAGCTGACGTTTGTTTAACAAAAAAAACCCCATAAAAAGATAAAACATGTATTCTGTAAACATGACTTCTGTTTTAAGCTAGAAAAAAAGAAAAAAGACAGGAATGAAGTGAGAAATAGAAACTGTTACATGTGCATCCGCTCTTTGCGTCGTTATGAAGCTACTGAATTCTAAAACTCTGTGATTTTAAAAGCATGAGTCGTCGCCGTTTTAACGAAGGATCTTGTTATGAAGCCTCCCTTTTTATTTCGAAGCCAAATTTAGAATCGTTCCGCCACCCTGTTTTCTGTTCTGTGCCAACTTGTTCCATTGTACTGTTGAAGGCTGCATATCGTTTGTTCTGTCCTCACCCTTTGTAAATCCACTGTCTTTTTGTATTGTTTTTATTTTAGTTTTGCTCCATTTTTATGACTCCCCATCACAATAAAATATAAGACAACATTTGTGAGTTGCTGGTTTTACTTCTCAAGTTTCTGCTTTATCACCTGCAATGTTTCATGCAAGGATAGAAGAACATTTACAGTCACTCGTCCCTAGAAATCCAGTGAATTGATGCTCTAAAGGTGGCACATAGTTATCTAGACAATTACACAATAAATTCAAACAGAAAAGCCACAAATTGTTGCTTTAAAATATTACGAGAATCCAGGAAGTACATGTTCAATGCTAAAAATGTTCTTGAGGAGGACCCCAAACCCCCTGTTTCATGTGTCCCTCCCCAAAATGGAAACGAAACCTACTCTCTTGGTTGAAGGCAAAACCACCCAGGTCATAGGGGTCGACTTGGTATGATACTGGAGTGACAGTATCTTAGCACACTTGGCAAATTGCCACACCATAAATATTGTATTTAATAAGTAGGCCTATGCATTGGCGTGATCTAAAAATACACTGAACAGAAAACAGCCTGACAGTGATCACAATTCAGAGCCTGGACTTCACTGCTCCATACAACAGAGAAGGTCACACTAATCTACTGTGTTATATAAAAAAGCAGACAAACTGCACACTATTACTTGTTTACAAATGTATCTGACTAAAATGTCCAAAGTATATCCAACCTGTGGTCATTCCCAGGTCAGGGTCATGACACAGTGTTGGTATCTGAGGATGTGAGACTCAGAATAGGTCGGTACATCAAATCCCTTTTCAAATTAGGTTGGTAAATACTGAACTTGGGAATACTGTCTTTCAGTACTTTGCACTATATAAATGGAACAAACGTTAGAGGACATTGAAGGTACACAGTGCAGGATTTTTCCTAAAAAAAACAACAACAACAAAACAATGTATAGATTCAGAAAACTAATCTGTCTCAGGCATCACCTATGACCCACTAGAAGTGTGTGGTGGGATATTTATCTGCAGAGACTCCACCCTCTGCTGGTATTTTCTGCTTCTCTTCTTTCTTTCTTTTGCTGTGTTCAGCACGTTCTTTGGCTCAGTACACAGAAGAGATCGGGGCTTTATAAAAACGTAGTGACCATGTTTTTTTAAGCAGCACGTATTCAAGAGGAAGCAAAACCAGAGAACAAAAGCCAAGCAGACAAAGCTTGTTCCTTAACAAGTAAATCTGAGGTTGGCTTTCACTGTTTACTAACAGTACCAAACAATTCCTGCATACTGCACCTTTAAAAGCTTGAATGTTCAGCCCATAGGATGGTTTTAAATGTGTAATTTTGGATCTTGTAGGGATGTGTGCGATTGTTTCTGATGCTTGTGCATCTTTTCTCTGGTCTATTTCACTTGCTATACTCAGGGGCTCACTTGCAAAAGAGATCTTGACTAGTGAGACTACCTTTAAATTTAAAGTGGAATCAAGTTTGCTTTTAATGAGCAGAAAATTTAAATGTACCAAAAACCGAGGAAGAGAGTTCTCATGAATTGGGGTTGTGTTTTGTATTTAAAGCAAAATGAAGATTTATCACCGGGTGGCGCTAGAAGACTACCCAACACACTTTTACAATGCCAGGAAGCGCTGAAGTCTGCAGACCACAATGCATTACACAACTCTTATCATTAAATTAATTGAGTTATGAGCCATGGTTATTAATTTGTCCTCTGTGTGGTGAAGAGAAGAGAAGAAAAACTGAGCCACCTGAGGGGGGGCACCCTCATTGTAACGAGTTCAAATGAATACTCAGAGTGCTTGTTTTATAGGGGACAGGAAATTACTTACTTAGCCTACCTAAAATGTCAGTTCACCTGTCACTGTGCTTATATTGGTTTTGTCACTATTTGATGGCAAAAATGACACAAAGTGTTGTCAGTTTTTGTTTAAGAAGGTCAAATTTTATTTTGTTACTGTCTTATTTTCATTTTAAAAAGCCTTTCTAGCTCAGAGGGCCCCAAGCAGTTGCTCCCAGCTGGCCATCAGTGCTCTTAGACGTCATTGGCCAGGGCATGTCTCTTGCCAACTTCAATTTGACATAGAATACTGACGACAGATGACATTGATATTTAGTTAGTTTATGTTGTATTGTTAAATGACCAAAATCCAACATCTTATGCCAAGGTCATCTTGACGTAGAATAACATTCAGCTGTATGGTATGAAGAGGAAAACCCAATGTCTGCAAAACAACACAACATCCAACGTGACGCTCGAATGTCGTTAGACATTTAAAATATTGTCAACTCAGCTTTGCAGAGGACAGTAAAAGATGGGAGGCTGATGTGGTGCAGAGATGCATTTGTAGATGTGATACATTTTACTTGTTAGGAGAGGATATGGTCTTTTTTGCGTGCATATTTGTGTACGTGGATGATGATGATGTAAATTTACTTCTACAAGGAGGGAGCTTGTTCATGCTGGTGCTGCCAGAAGCTCTTCTGTAACTGTAAGGACCAAGGGTTTGATGCCTTTAACATTAGGCGTGCTGGTTTGGTGAAAGTGTGAATAAAGATGCAGAACTGTGAATGAACTTAACTTCTTGTACCAGTAGGTGGCAGTGGAGGTCTGACCCGTGTGGCTGTCTGTCATGAGAGGTTTGTTCACTGCAGGTTTGTCCTGACGACAGTCTAGAAGAGGAAGTGCTCAAATATTTTAGAGCCTAATGGAATATCACTACAGGAGAGATTGATGTCCTTCAGTTAAAGTATTAAAGTGCTAAAATGAAATATACTGAAGGCTCCAAAGAAAAAAACATTCATTTATTTGCACAGAGTGGTTCAATGTTACATGCACGGACCTTTTGTTAAAGTGGTTAGTGTTTGAGCAGCAGAAGTTGAGAAATGTATTTTAAAGTTGGTGATAAGTAATTGACCTATGACTAAATCCCGCCCTCAAACACGATGAGCCAATCACAGTGCATATAGCTATTCCCATTATACACTCAGACAT
Organism: Epinephelus fuscoguttatus; assembly: GCF_011397635.1. Classification (NCBI taxonomy): domain Eukaryota; kingdom Metazoa; phylum Chordata; class Actinopteri; order Perciformes; family Serranidae; genus Epinephelus; species Epinephelus fuscoguttatus. The sequence continues at coordinate 13,852,551 of NC_064766.1, read as the reverse complement.
TGTCTGCCTGGATGTCCATTGAAATGCATTACAGAAAGTCAGTTTCATTCGGTTTTATGAGCTTTTTTCGGAGTTCATTAGCCTATTTTGTTGTAGTTTTTGTACTTTGGTGATCGTACATCATTGTTAGCTGTTGTCCATGGGGCTCTAGTTAAGCTAACGTTAACTTCTGGAGCTTAGCTTCATTAATTTATCTGTAATCGCAGAGATAACAAAGGTTGGCAAACGTTACGCTGAATGATTCAATGTAAATATCGCAGCACCAAACTAACGGAGAGACACTCTTGGTAAAGATGGTAAAAAGGCCGTTATCCTTTTCTCATATTCTGAGCCAAAAACCTTAACTTCAGTGGCACTTTAACTTGTCTTGGATGGCGATGGCAACGAGATGCGGTTCACAAGCGTACACTGTGACCAGTAAATTTTGGCTTGTAATTTAAACTTTTCATTGACCTTCTCAACAATAAAATGATTAACACATCCCTCCAATGCGTAGTTTAGGCGCTTTTGGTTACTACTCAGTGACATTATGTCCCCAAAATCATCAATTCCCTCCTGCGAAATGCTGTGTACTGTGACACCTGCCATAGCGCCGGTCACTGAATGTTGATAGTTTGTCTGAGTGACTGGAGCCATAGGTCAACTGTGGTACTGGGCGGCACGGTGGTGTGATGGTAAGCACTGTCGCCTCACAGCAAGAGGGTTCAGGTTCATGGTTCGATCCCGGGTGTGGGAGCCCTTCTGTGGGGAGTTTGCATGTTCTCCCCGTGTCAGCGTGGGTTTTCTCCGGGTACTCCGGCTTCCTCCCAGACATGCAGATTGGGGACAGGTTAATTGGTGACTCTAAATTAGCCATGGAGACATGTCTCATCAGATAAGTGTTGTTGCCTGGTTCGGCACTCTTTCCATTCAGAACAAATCTAAGATTTGAGAAACTGATCAAATCTGCAATGAAGATGATTGGACAAAAAAACTACTCTTCCCTTCAGACTGTATTCAAGAGAGTCACTGTAAATCAGGCTCAAAAAATCCTTAAAGACTCTTCTCACATCGTTCACTCTGAATATGAGTTGTTACCTTCGGGGAGACATTACAGAGCAAGCAAACATAGAACTAATCGCTATAAGCTCTCCTTCCTCCCAACGTCCATCACCCTTCTAAACAAAACAGTCGCCTAAATTTTATTCTGGTCTTATATGTGCCTTGGTTTTATCTGGTTAGTATCTAATTTTTATCTTGATTTTATTCAGTTTCTTTTATCTTGCTGTTCTGTTTCTTATTTATTGATTTTATATTATTGTAAACTTGTTTTAAAAGGGCCTGTGTGTAAAATGGGTTGAAAACAGTGACATCAGTGGTCAAATTCTAGATTGCAGGGCTCACTCACTCACCCCTCCTGTTGGGTAAATGACGGTGGCCTCGTAGGACCAAAAGCCTTGCGCAGACACAAGTTTTTCAGGAGTAGGTCTATCTAGCGACAAGGTAAATATTTATTTAGAAATCTAAACCATGTTACGATATTGTAATGAATCACTCACGAGCAGGAGACCAGAGTAGCGTTCGGGAAAAAGGCCTGTTTATTTGAGCACTCCAAAAACTCCGGTAACACTCCAGGGGGTAGCACGTAAAAGACTCCTTCCCAAACTCTGACTCTTCTAGCGTAACACACACACTTCATACACAAATACTCACTTACAGTACCCAGCGGGGCAGCCCTCCCCTCTCCGCTCCACCAATCTCCAGCACGCACACTGACTGACAGCTTACCACACTCACCACTAGCAACCCTGCAGTAAATGTTCTGTTATAATGTCAATGTTCTGTGAGTTAATGGCATGTTTGGGATTGAATGAGTATAGGTAGGGGGCGGGGTGCGAGTGTGACGGGGACGAGGGCTGTGTGAGTGCGCTTGCTGGTGTGTGTATGAGCGAGCTGGAGGAGAGAGCAGCAGTGCACAGTTGGAGTTACAGCTAAATTCTTGTTTGTTGGTTGTTTTGGCGTGGTTACGGCCAACAGTAACCTGTACTGTTCAGTAATAAATGTGGTTTTAGCTGTACTGAATCCAATCAGCAGGGTACATAGGAGTAACGTTACTGCTATCCTATTGTGTGTTACTGACATAAGACTAAAATTTTCAGTACATCCTGCGCTGTGATCTGCGGAGGGATACACCGGTGAGCAGGCACAGACATAGCCTGTAAACAGAGCTCAGCTGTTTATTTAGCCTAGCAATATCTCCGGACTATAGTAGCTGCAATGGACGACTTTGAACACGATTTTGAAGAGTTTCTTGTAGCAGACACAGACCCAGAGCCATACCTGTTTGAGCCGGAGCATACAGATGAGGAACTCCATGTGTTTGATGCTGAGCGGGCGAGAAGAGAGGCTGAATGCACAGAATGGGATTCGGTGCTGCTGCTGCCATTGTTGGGGAGATATAACATCAGGAGGAAAAGCGCCGCAGAGAGTGCATCACAAGGAGTGAAGTTGCGTCGTCTTTTCCTCGCAGATGACGGTTCGGGTTCATTCTCTCCTGTTCCGTGGTAAGTGTGGTCCATTCGCAAACTTTATAACTAAAAAAACTTCACTACTCTCTATCGACGAACTACTAACACTCTCTGCTGTTTCCTCCTCCTCCTTCCTTCCTTGCGCTGTCTTCGTTGGTTTATTTATACACGCGAAACGCATTCTCTGGCTGGCTGGATTGTCTGCTCGGGCTGCCGTACATACATGGCGGCGCAAGATGGTGACCTCTCTAAAGCAAGGCCCTTGCTATATATATATAAATTATAAGGCTACGAAAACCAAACGAATTTTATTTTATAGTGATTATACACTTATATAAACATATTAATGGGTAGAATATTCAGATTCAGATTTGACAATAAACCATGCCAAATATTACACACTGGCCCTTTAATCAGACTATTTATTTGCTGGTGGGATCTTTGATAACACTTTAGCACTTTTCTTGTTGACTACTTATGGTGCTAATGATTCTTGATGTAATAGCATCATTTTGGTGCAATTCCCCGGGAAATGTGCAATACTGTGTAACACTGTGACATTGCGACTGCTGACCTTCCTTTTTTGTTATTATCTGATTTTTGTGAGTCTGTTTAATTGTTATGTTGTTTGCAGCTTATTTAGCACGACTGCCTACAACAAATTTCCCGCAAGGGACAATAAAGTTTATCCTGATCCTGATCCTGAAATTGCCTCTAAGTGTGAATGTGAGTGTGAATGGTTGTCCCTCTCCATGTGTCAGCCCTACGATAGTCTGGCGACAGGGTGAACCCTGCCTCTCGCCCAATGTCAGCTGGGATAGGCTCCAGCCCCCCTGTGACCCTCAAGAGGTCAGAAAATGGGTGGATGGATGATGTGTCTAATGTCCCCCAGTGTTAACAGTAGGGGGCGCCAAAGATGGCACATTTTAAAAACCTGCCTAAACTATACTTGACTTGAGTGAAAGGCATTTTTAATTGCTATATGCTGGGTTTATATATATATGACTGAGTCCAATAACTACGATCAAGAAAACTATTGTTTACAACATGACAAGCTGATGAAATTGCTAATAGTCGAGCCTTAACATTTTAGCTCATGTCAGACTGAAAGAATTTGTTTCTGATGAAGTTATGAATGCCACTGATGAAATCCTGAGGGCTAAAAATATTTAAAATCTAATAATTACTGAACTTCTTCCTATTTGTTAAGAAAGTTCACTCCTTCCTCATTCATTCATTCATAGCGAAAACACTAACACGTTTGATTTTTTGGTTGACACATTCTCATTGGTTCATATAGTTTGGGCACATGTAACTCACTGCATAGCTCCACCTCATTTTAACTGTAATAGAGTTTTATTCAGCCAGAGAAACTGAAAACACCTTGTTTCTTCACTCTGAAATACATGTTTTAAAAGCTCATATGCAGTAGAGTATGTAATGCATGGTGAGTTATATTTTGAAATGCAGACTACACATTAAATTTATGCCTTTAAAGGTTCAGTGTGTGAGATTTAAGGGGATATAGTGGCAAATAGCAGTGAGGATTGCAGATTGCAACCAGCTGAAACTTCTGATGAACTGATTCAGGCTGCATGGCCGAAATGAGTTGTGGGTAACGGACAGGAAACAAGACTCGACTCATTCACAGGAGGAGGAGAAACTGCTCTCTTTAACACTCTTGTATCAGTTTCACATTTTCTGCATCAGCTTTGTTTGGTACCCTGAAATGAAGACAAGAAGAAAATACTTTGTTCATTCTTTAAAAAAATCCTTTATTATGTAAATACATTTGTTTGACCAGAATCTCAGTGATATAAAAGAGAATAATCAATGATTTCCTGATTGATTATGATCATGATATCTAGTTTTATAACACATAACAGAAACAGTTGTACATCTACAATAAAGGAAGCTCTGATGATTTTTCTGGTAAGACCCATGAAGTGAGGGAGAAACAGAGAAATATCAGTTCAGGTAAAGAAACATCATCATGAGCAGTGACAGCCTCCATGGTTAAACAGACACAGGAAGGAGCGCCACCTAAAGAAACTCAAACATTTACAGCACAACTAATGAGAAGATGTCAAAGTACCAGCCATAGTGTTTGACTGACAGCTGATCTCTGTGCAGTGAAGACATGAAAAGAAAAATCAGCTCTCAGCAACAATGATGGAGAAAAAAATACATTTCAGATCAAAAACACAGAATTTAATCCACTGTTTCTTAAATGACTTCTGTTTATTTGAGTTGACAGAACTGAGCAGTGCTTCCAACAGGGGAGTAAAGCCCAATTCCAGCACAGAGAGGCTGAGTGAATGTGGTCTGGACTCTGTGGAGGAGAGTCATGGTTTCAGAGACGCTGTAGAAGGACAGAATACCTGCACTGTGATCCAGGTACACTCCTACTCTGGAGGACTGAGGACCTGAGACAGGAGTGCTGATGTTGTTGTACCAGAACTGATACCTATTGTTGTCAGGATATAAAGCCCAAGATTTATCATTGTGTCCAAGTGCACATTTATTATAATTTCCTGCTCTGATGATATTCTTGTATGTGACTGCTACATCAACTCCTCCTCCTCTCCACTCCACCTCCCAGTAACAACGTCCAGTCAGACTCTCTCTACTCAGGACCTGCCACCATTTAGTGAATCTGTCTGGGTGACTAGAATAAGATTGTTCTTCATCCATTAATGTTACTCTTCTGTTCCCCTCAGACAATAACAGGTATGTGTTTGCTGTGTTTGGATCCAGTGTGATTTCACGTGAATATTTTAAGAATCCAGCTCTGGTCTTGGGCTCTTGTTGTGAATTTGACAGTAAAACATCCACATCAGTCACTGTCTGTGAGATGTTTGTCCATTTCTCTCTCAGAACGTCCTGTAGTTTATCTCTGAGCTCTGACACAGCCGCTGTCACATCCTCAAAGTACCTGAGAGGACGGATATTGATGCTGGATGAGTCTGTAGATTCACTGAGTGGTGACAGTGAGGAGTAGTTGTGTAGAAACTGGGTGTGATCCTCTGTGTGTGAGAGCTTCATCAGCTCAGCGTCTTTCCTCTTCAGCTCAGTGATCTCCTGCTCCAGCTTCTCCTCAAGCTCTTTGACTCCACTCACTTCAGTTTCCTGCTGGGATCTGACCTGCTGCTTCACATCAGAGCGTCTTTTCTCCATGAGACGGATCAGCTCAGTGAAGATCTTCTCACTGTCCTCCACTGCTTTATCAGCAGAGCGATTGATAGCCTCCACCTCCTGTTGAAGCAGCTTCACATCTTTCTCTCTGTCCTGGATTCTCTGCTGGATGTTTTGTCGACTCACCTCCAGCTCTCTCTGCCTCTCAGTCCTCTCTGCTGCAGCTGAGACTGTGTCGTGGCCTTTATGTTCATCCACAGAGCAGAGATAACAGATACACTGCTGATCAGTACGACAGAACGTCTTCATCACCTTATGACGAGAGCAGATGTTCTCCTGGAGCTTGTTGGAGGGGTCCACCAGCTTATGTTTTTCAAAGGCAGGAGATTCATAATGAGGCTGAAGGTGCTGCTCACAGAAAGAAGCAAAACACACGAGACAGGACTTGAGAGCTTTCAGTTTTCTCCCAGTGCAGACATCACAGGCCACATCTTCAGGTCCAGCATAGCAGTGATCAGCAGGAGCAGCTTGGAGTCCAGTCTTCTTCAGTTCCTCCACTAAAACTGCTAACATGGTGTTTTTCAGCAGGACAGGCCTCGGTGTGAAGGTCTGCCTGCACTGAGGGCAGCTGTGGACTTTCTTCTCGTCCTCTTCATCCCAGTGAGTTTTAATACAGTTCATGCAGTAGCTGTGTCCACAGGGAGTAGTCACCGGATCCTTCAGTAGATCCAGACAGATGGGACAAGAGAAGGTTTCTCTGTCCAGCTGAACTCCTTTCTGCGCCATTTCACCTCTCAGTGACGATTGTCTGAGTTTCTCTAGATCTGAAGGGGAAAGAACAAGGAAATACACAGACAGAGTGGAGCTGGCTGAGTTTGAGAGCAGGAAGAGGAGGGAGGGGTTATCAGGCTTTGCTTCATTCCAGGACGAGGAGGAGCAGTTTGTGAGATACTGTGTGTTTAACACTAGTTTGATCTAATTTCTCCTTTGAAAACACTGATCAGCTGATAACTTGCAGCAGTTTCACATCACTACCCATGATCTGTGACACCTTGTGTTTTTATTATAAATCTAATCCTATCGATCTAAAAACATGTTTTTAATCTCCACCCTGGTCAGCAGAATGAAGGCGCCCTCTTGTGTTGTGAATCAGTATTGACATTTCAGTTGTTAACCTGCTGTGATGTTCACTGCAGGAAGACACGGAAAAACTTCACTGAGCCTTTGGCAGCTTCAAACAACATCAGCAAAGATACGTTTAAATATCTGTAATATCACACTGTATCAGTTTGTTCACAGGAGTCTGTAACACTGATGCTACATTCAGGGCACATGGGACAGATGGTAGAGAAGAGTTTCCACTTTACAAATATGAGTCACTTCAGCTCTCAGGTTGTAAATATTTAGGAATGTGAACACTAATGGTCGCTGTTTTAGATTCATTTGTTGCCAGTTGAGGATAAATTAGAGAAAGTGTAGAGCACAGCCGGCTGTTTTGTGGATTGACAGATTACACCCTGGACACAACGAGTCACAAGAAGTTTGAATCAAGTCTGGATTCAATCTTTCCAACCCAGGATCGTCTGGCTGTGAGGTGACAGAGCTAAACACTGGAACAACATGACAGCCTCATTCTGAAGTTTCATCTGCATGAAAATCAACATAATAAATGAAATGACCTCAAGTTCACAATATCTGCTGTCTCATGTGTGTCAGGACTCAATGAAACTTCAACAACTCATCCAAATTGTTCCATTTATGAAGATTTTTATGTCTGTATAAAAAAAATCATCGTTAATGACAAAGTTTACAGCCAAAATCTTGTCTGTAAAAAGCAACAAGTTCTTTCAAATCTCTGCTCATTTCTGTGTGACAAAGCTGTTTTAGTGAGGAAAGCTGAAAGGACAGAGACTGACTGACAAATGTTCTTCTGCTCTGAACATGAACTCTGTACTTTGTGCTGTTTCAGGAGGAAAACTGTCTCAGTTATACTCTCATATCAGTTTCACATTTCCTCCATCAGCTGAGTTTGATACAAATGAAGACAAGAAGAAAATACTTTGTTCATTTGTATAGAACATTTTTTTATTGAAACGTTTGTTTTGTTGACACATCCCATATTGTAAATTCTGTGAATGAGCTTTGTTTAATGATTTCATGCACAGATTCACTTCATCCACACAATCAGTTTGTTTGACCAGAATCTGAGCTTTGTAAAAGAAAGTAATGAATGATTTCCTTATTGATTATGATCATAATATTGTTTTTGTAATACATCATAGATCCTCATTTCTACGTCAGTTTGGACAACAACAACATTGTTTGGTTTGGCTTTGGTGATTTCTCTCCTCAGACTCATGCAGTTGAAGAGAAACAATAACAGACAAATACATTAATACCATTAATCAGGAAACATTTTGGAGCAAAGACACGTTTACATTTTCACACAGAGAAATATCAGTTGAGGTAAAGAAACATCATCATGAGCAGTGACAGCCTCCATGGTAAAACAGACACAGGAAGGAGCGCCACCTAAAGAAACTCAAACATTTACAGCACAACTAATGAGAAGATGTCAAAGTACCAGCCATAGTGTTTGACTGACAGCTGATCTCTGTGCAGCGAAGACATGAAAAGAAAAATCAGCTCTCAGCAACAATGATGGAGAAAAAAATACATTTCAGATCAAAAACACAGAATTTAATCCACTGTTTCTTAAATGACTTCTGTTTATTTGAGTTGACAGAACTCAGCAGTGCTTCCAGAAGGGGAGTAAAGCCGAAGTCCAGCATAGAGAGGCTGAGTGAATGTGGTCTGGACTCTGTAGAGGAGAGTCATGGTTTCAGAGACGCTGTAGAAGGACAGAATACCTGCACTGTGATCCAGGTACACTCCTACTCTGGAGGACTGAGGATCTGAGACAGGAGTGCTGATGTTGTTGTGCCAGAACATATACTCTTTGTTGAAACGATATAAAGCCCAAGATTTATCATTGTGGCCAAATTCATTTTCATTGCAGGTTCCTGATCTGCTGATATTCTTGTATGCGACTGCTACAGCAACTCCTTCTCCTCTCCACTCCACCTCCCAGTAACAACGTCTAGTCAGACTCTCTCTACTCAGGACCTGGCAAAAGAAAGAGAATCTTTCTGGGTGACTAGAATAAGATTGTTGTTGTCTCATGAGCCTTACTCTTCTGTTCCCCTGAGATAATAACATCTGTGTGTTTGCTGTGTTTCGATCCAGTGTGATTTCACTTGAATACCTTAAGAGTCCAGCTCTGGTCTTGGGCTCTAATTGTGACGATATAACATCCACATCAGTCACTGTCTGTGAGATGTTTGTCCATTTCTGTCTCAGAATGTCCTGTAGTTTATCTCTGAGCTCTGACACAGCCGCTGTCGCATCCTCAAAGTACCTGAGAGGACGGATATTGATGCTGGATGAGTCTGTAGATTCACTGAGTGGTGACAGTGAGGAGTAGCTGTGTAGAAACTGGGTGTGATCCTCTGTGTGTGAGAGCTTCATCAGCTCAGCGTCTTTCCTCTTCAGCTCAGTGATCTCCTGCTGCAGCTTCTCCTGAAGCTCTTTGACTCCACTCACTTCAGTTTCCTGCTGGGATCTGACCTGCTGCTTCACATCAGAGCGTCTTTCCTCCATCAGACGGATCAGCTCAGTGAAGATCTTCTCACTGTCCTCCACTGCTTTATCAGCAGAGCGATTGATAGCCTCCACCTCCTGTTGAAGCAGCTTCACATCTTTCTCTCTGTCCTGGATTCTCTGCTGGATGTTTTGTCGAGTCACCTCCAGCTCTCTCTGCCTCTCAGTCCTCTCTGCTGCAGCTGAGACTGTGTCGTGGCCTTTATGTTCATCCACAGGGCAGAGATAACAGATACACTGCTGATCAGTACGACAGAACATCTTCATCACCTTATCATGACGAGAGCAGATGTTCTCCTGGAGCTTGTTGGAGGGGTCTACCAGCTTGTGTTTCTTTAACTGAGCTACATCATAATGAGGCTGAAGGTGCTGCTCACAGTAAGAGACGACACACACCAGACAGGACTTGAGAGCTTTCAGTTTTCTCCCAGTGCAGACATCACCACACACCAGACAGGACTTGAGAGCTTTCAGTTTTCCCCAGTGCAGACATCACAGGCCACATCTTCAGGTCCAGCATAGCAGTGATCAGCAGGAGCAGCTTGGAGTCCAGTCTTCTTCAGTTCCTCCACTAAAACTGCTAACATGGTGTTTTTCAGCAGGACAGGCCTCGGTGTGAAGGTCTGCCTGCACTGAGGGCAGCTGTGGACTTTCTTCTCGTCCTCTTCATCCCAGAAGCTTTTAATACAGTTCATGCAGTAGCTGTGTCCACAGGAAGTAGTCACCGGATCCTTCAGTAGATCCAGACAGATGGAACAAGAGAAGGTTTCTCTGTCCAGCTGAACTCCTTTCTGCGCCATTTCACCTCTCAGTGACAACGACTGTCTGAGTTTCACTTTCTCAGAACTGAAAGTAGTTTGAGCTCTGATCTAAACAGCATGTGTTTGTGCAGTGAATGGGGCCTGTCAGCTCTCTCACTTCACCACCATGTTGGTTCAAACTGTAGATCTGAAGGGGAGGGAACAAGGAAATACACAGACAGAGTGGAGCTGGCTGAGTTTGAGAGCAGGAAGTGGGGGGAGGGGTTATCAAGCTTTGCTTCATTCCGAGAGAAGGAGCAGTTTGAGAGATACAATGAATGAATGAATTTTTATTTCCGTGTCCTGTCTGAAGACCCATCCCTTACGGGATTATAAGACACCATAAACAATAATTGACTGTATCACATTCACTTCCTATGGTTTGAAAGCTACACATTGTACACCAAAATAGATGAACAATTCCACATATGCCCACCTGGAAAACAGAAAAAATACATCTATATGTACTTTTCGTTCGATTGTCCCAAGCTTTCTCTAAATATTCAGCAAGTGCAATATACTATACCTTATAGTCAAAAATCCATTTTAGTCTCTCTGCATCACTCAGCCACATCAAATCAATATTTTTACACCTATCAAATAACTTTGGCACAACTCATGATACAAGGGACAATAAAACACAAAATGGAACTCATTATCAATATCAGTGTTACAATACGTAAAAATTTGTTTTCCCCCCCCCCGTGTCCTGTGACCATTTACTCTGATATGTGTTAGACAAAACTTCCTTCGCCAAGGAGATGTTTACAGTATGTAAATTTTCATAATGGTCAGATGCTCCAGTTTCTCTAAATATATCGACCATCTCACTGTGTGTTTAACACTTGTTTGACCTCATTTCTAAACGGCGTCTGAAGATCCTCTCCCAGCGTAAGGCATTGAGAATGAATTCTGCCTCAATATTGATCAGATTTCCTCCATACGAACAACCCATGTCTGTCTGCCAGCTTGCTTCAGGTTCAGCAGTAGGTAGGAGACAGGGTGAACTCAGGGTTGCTTATTTCTCTGTGACAAAGCTGTTTTAGTGAGGAAAGCTGTGTCGTGTCAGCAAACAAGACTGAGTAGCTTCATGCATGAGAGTTTATTCTCCATAGAGAAGGCGCAACCTCCGGCTCAGAGCTCAGAGTTTGTGCCCAGAACAGTGAATACAGGGCATCTCTCTACCTCCACTCAGACGACAAGATGATGAGAAATCAATTGTCTCCTGTGTGCCTGGGGCGGGGGCGGGGTCTCCTCGTGCTCCCTGGGCCTGGGGCGGCGTGGCCGGCCCCCCTGGGGGGCTGTTTCCGCCCCTGGTGGTGCGGGGTGGGTGGGCTCCTCCTCCACCCCCCTTCGCTCCGCTCCCGCCCTTCCCCCTCCCTCCTCCCTCCCCCCTCTCCCCGTCTCGGGCGGGCCCGGGGTCCTCCCCTGGGCTGGGGGGCCTGGTGTGGGGACTGGGGGCTGCCCGCGGGGGATGTTCTGGTGCTGCGCAGTGTGGGCCTGCCCGTTGGTGTGCGGCCGGCGGTGGGGGGCAGGTCGGATGGGCTGGGGGTCCGGCTTTGGGTCTGTGGTGGTCTGGGGGGGTACTCGCGGGGTTGCGGGTTCGGGGGGGCTGGGTGGGGCCCGTCGTCCGTGCACCCTGGTGGCGCGCCTCGTCCTTCTGCTGGGGGTCAATTTGCTGCGGGCGGTGTGGCCCAGGTTGGGACCATTGCGGGGGCCTGACGCTGCAGTTGCTTGTGGGGCGGGGTTGGGTGGGGGCCCATTGGGTTTCCTTGGGGCCCGCCTGGCCCGCTGTCCATGGGCACTGGGGGCCTCGCAGCGCCGGGGTCTGGTTGGCGCCACCTTCTAGCCCCTCCCATCCATCCCTCCAGACCTCGGGCCGGGCCTACACTGGCCTGGCCTCCTAAACCACATTTAGCTCACTCACCACACATTCCACAGTTTTAATGCACCACATACACTCACTCTTCGAGGTGCAGACCACTGATGGATTGGGGGGCTTCATGATGGGGCAGGCTATGGGACAGTGGTGTCCGGTAGCCCTCCATGCTGCCCCCCGGCCCATCCTTCTCTGTTCTCCAATTTTAAAGCACCACATACACCTACATCTTGTGGGACAGATGGGAACAGGTTCCAGGTGCCTATGGCTGCACGGGCTGCAGGACAGCAGTGTGCTGTAGCCATCAGCCTTGCCCCCACCTGTCTCCTTTGTCCCTCAATTTTAATGCACCACATCACACTTATGGGCACTCACATTCACATTCACGGTGTAGGGTTAATGTTTCTCCGTCAGGGATCGGAGAATCATAGTAAGAGGGGGGGGTGGTGGGTTTACACACACTGTAGATATGCATGGCGTGGCTCGTGGGGCCCGGCCCTCCTGGGTTGAGGGTTGGAGGCAGGGAGCCCATTTACATCATGGTGGTGTTGCTGGGTTCCCGGTGTCTGGGGGGTCCCGTGGCCCTGTGGTGGGTGGGCCAGGTGGCGCCCTGGGGGCTCTGTGGGTTCCTGCCTGGGTTCTGCCTCCTGACTGGCTGTGGTTTCTGGGCCCTCTGCTAGGGGGTCCCGATGGGGGATTGACTGCTCGTGGCGGGCCGCTCTCTCCTGTGTGTTGGTGGGGGCCCATCCTGGGGGTTCGGGTGGGTGGCCCTTCGTTGTCCCCTGGTTCCCGATGCGCCGGGGACATATGCCTTGCAGCATCACCGCCTCCTTGCCTCCCTCGTCCGCCCGGGCATGGGTGGGCTCTCACTACAGTCTGGTCCGGCGTCTGCTGGTGGCCGGCTCCTGGTACGGGCCCGTCCGGTGCGGTGCTGGTTCTCTCCCCGGGGGCGGTGCCGGGCCCCCGAGCCTGGCTCCTTGGGTCGGGGGCGGTCCCTGGGTGCGTCCGTGGGTGGGGGCGGGCGGGTGTTCGGGGGTGGGTGGTGGTTGGGGGGCGTGGGGGCGGTCCGCGTCGGGTGGTGGGTGGGTGGGCTCTCCTGCCCTGCCTGTCTGGGGTGTGTCTCTGGCTCTCTGGGAGTGCCGGCCATTGCCGCCCCGGGTCCCTGGGCCTGCGTGGTGTCCTGCGGCCTCTGTGGCTCCCTGGTCTTGGGGTCTGGGCGCTCCTGCGGTCTTGGGGTGCCATACTGCCCCCCTTCCCCCGCAGGGCTGGCCCTGGACCCTGGTGATGGTTTTCATAAACACATTGGGAGGGTTCAAATACACGCATGCATGTTTGATACTTCAGCTCCGTGACGCATCGCAAAGAACCGATGGGATCACTCCAAAGGGGCCCACTTGCTTCTCAAACCTACCACACCGCGCTGGCAGCTCTTCTCTACAATCGGGCTTTCCCCCTCCACCAAGACTCTCACATTTTTGGTGTTCAGTATAGACTTCTCTTTTGTTTTTGTTTTTCAGTACAGTATAGTAGACATGTATATGTTTATTTTTGATAATCTGCATGGAGCACAACCACCTCAAGGCCACAATACATCAGCTACATTGCCTGTTTCTCCCCTGTTTTTTTGTTTGTTTGTTTATTTGTTTGTTTTTCCTCCTTCTTCTCCGCATGCACTGTCACTATACAACTCAGGACTTAAGCACCTGCCCCCTCCCCCTTGTTTGTTTCCTTACTTCCCCCTTGACACACTTTGGTGTATCACGGCCCTCTCTGGCTCATATTAGGAAGTTTTTCCAATAAAGGCTGTTAGGCTAGTCTCCAGGGAGGGTGGGTGATGGTCACAACCACGCATTATGGGTATAAAATACTTGACTGCAAGATTAACAGTGCATCAATCTTCACAAGAAGTTTACACCCTTTTGTGGCGCTAAGCTATGAAGACCAATGCAGACAAGTGGGGGGGGGGGGAAGAGAAATCAATTGTAGCTTTCTTGGGCTATCCTGATTGATTTATTTTCTCTTGATTACATCAGAGGAGCATACCTGTTGCAATCTAGTATAGAACATGTTAGGTAATCATCTGTATGTGTTAGACAGTCAATGGACTGTCTTTGAAGGCGAGATTATGGTGAATGTAAATCTCTTGATGACATCAATTCACAACAGATGTTTACAAAAGGGGAATGCAAAGGTCACACATTTGCAAACACATAGGAAGAATTAAAAAATATAATAATATGCACAAAGAAGACAAAATTTCCACCACAGTGTAGAGAAATATCAGTTGAGGTAAACAAACATCATCATGAGCAGTGACAGCCTCCATGGTTAAACAGACACAGGAAGGAGCGCCACCTAAAGAAACGCAAACATTTACAGCACAACTAATGAGAAGATGTCAAAGTACCAGCCATAGTGTTTGACTGACAGTGATAAAATGAAAAGCAAAATCAGCTCTCATCAACAATGATAGATATAAAATAGGTTAAAGAATTAAAACACATAAGTTAGAGTCTGTGCTCGTGCAGGTGCAGGCGTCGCATGTTTTTATTTTTGTTTTAGCCATAGAAACACGCACAGAAATCATGTCATATTGCACTGGTTTATGTCAGTCTCTTGACATAAACCAATGATCCAATGATAGGTCTGTCCAGTGCCATAGAATAGAACATCATAATTTATCATACTTTGATCCTGTGTCTTCTCGTCCCTGTGTCCACAGTTATCTGTTCATTTGAAAGGGCTTGGGCTATTTAATTGTTTTATATCATCACACTATTATTAATATAAGCAGGGGATGTTAATACGAAGTTGTAACAGATCTGCACTCCAAAGGAGAACCTTCATCAGACTATGCAATATCACCCACTACTGGATTTGTAAGTTAATGAACTGTAATTAAAGCTTTGGTTAGCTGCTATGAAACAACATGAACCTCTTCTATTCTATAATGCCTATTAATATTGTAATATTATAATGACGTTAACAAGTAATATACAGTGTATTATATTTTGAAAGTAACTTACCCAACACTGTATATTATATTTTACATATTTCATATACTGCTCCACCACCACCCAGTGCTCCTACAGTAGGTTACAAATATACAAGATTACATATCTAATACTGTTATAGAATATATGTTTACCATGATCATTTGTATAACACAGTAATACATACATACATTTGGTATTTAGAATAATTCCCCATTTAGCCTGGTATGTTTCACTTGTCAAAATTACTTATCTTGTGTTTTAAATCTCATTCAGGTCCTCAAACTTCCCTCTCCCTTTGCTATCAATGTAATGTTGGCTGAGCCGTGACATATTATAGACAGGTATTATAGACAGAATCACAAAGCCTAAAAAACACACACCATAAGTTATGTTTTTGTTTCATTTCACCTCTACTCAATCAGGCAGCAATGTTAAATTTAACTGAGCTGATATCTAACTCATAGCCTACTGGCTTGCAAAAAATCAGGACTGGAAGCACTTTTCCCCCTAACTTCCCAATGTTAGATAAAATGGTTTAGGAGACAAGACAATTTAAAACTAATAGGCTGTTCATGGTTAGCATTATGTGTATGTACAGTATTTACAGTGTCTTAGCCTAATCTGTTATTTTATCTTTTGACATTTAGTTAAGTTGTGATGATAAGGTAAAATTTGAGTCTTTAGACGTCATACCCGTTAAAAGTGCATGACAACCGGTCTTTTCTGCACTGCTAGCATGTGCTGCTTACTTCCAGGAACTCTTGAGAGGCTCCACGATCCGCCATCACTGTGAAAAAAATGGTCCATTGGAGTGAACGCAGATGACACGAGTCTCTATTCAAGGGCTCTGGGTCTGTCTTGAAAAAAACTCGAGAGAAAGTGGCTCTTTGTCTTGTGACTTGCTGGTAATGTTACTGGAAATAATGTTAGGAACTCTTTATGTCAGCGATTGTTTATGTTAGCACTGTTTATGCTAGCCACTGTTTATGCTCACAAAATTATCAATCTTACTATACCTCATGAACTTAACAATAAATTTCCGCTCATTGTTTTTGTGCGTAAAGAGGGTGTGTAGTTTTCGCACTACAGCATTGTGCTTCTCCAAAGTGCTCTATGTTCTTTGTTTTAGGAATCACCGCTGCCATTGGACGATGCTCTCTCCATCGCAGCTTCGTCGAGCCAGTTTCTTGACTTACAGGGTAGTCCAGCCCCTCTTACGGCGACGGGCTCCTCTCATTCTTCAGCACCCAGCTCTTAGCGGGGGTCTGATGACTCAGCCATTGGAGCGATCATCCGGGCAACCCTAGCATGTCTGCAGCTTGACGACCCAAGTCAAGTGCAGGCTCCAAGCGCTTTCCATAGGTGCAACCCTCCCTCAGTGAAGGTTACGGTAGCACATTCTCCAGATTTTTTAAAAGGAGCTGTATTCCTGTTGGAGGGACACTTCAGCCCTCACCAGGCCGGGGTCAAATGAGCGAGCTTTGGCTTCCATAGAAAATGCTGAGTCGGTTGGCCTTCTCCACATGCTGGCGGTGGAACCTGCAATCGCAGCCATGATTGTAGCTCTGGATGAAGCAATGAAAGCAAGGCCGCCTTGGGAACACTCTTTCCCATTTCCTCCTTGCCCACTTGACCTCCCTGCAGGATGCGCAGGTGGACGATTCCATCCACGACATCTGTGACGCGTCACTGCAGGCGGTTGCCTATCAGATGAGGGAGCTGGGCTGACTAATGTTGACACTTCCAAGCAGGATAGCTGTGCTATCCTTTGGGTCTGGCCACTGCAGGGCCTGACCCACTCCTGACTGGTTGCGCTGAGTCTGTCAGGAATACCATTTTGCATGCTTGTGCGCCGTCCACCTGCCTCCAGTATGAGAGCAAGTGGAAGAGGTTTTCTGCCTGGTGTGCAGGCAGGGGGGAGGATCCTACTTCTTGTTCAGTGGCCACCATTCTGGAGTTTCTCCAGTCTTTCCTGGATGATGGCCGCACTCCTCGACAGTGCGTGGAAGGATGTGGATGTGCCCCTTTTATATAAATTCATGATCTGGTCTTCATGGCATTGATTAGGCTACAGCAAATTGCTGATTATTGGAAGAAAGACCACCCTCTTTCTGTATTATCACCAGGAAAGATCATGTTACGGGACACCTTCAGGACCATTTCGTGGTGCATGAGCAGATGATGCAGCAAATGAACAGAAGAGGGGCACAGTGGGCTTTGATAAACTGTGGTGTAAAGCCACTGATGGACACAGTCACAATGGCTTGTAAAGCATGCTACCATTCCTGCCAGGAGCTGGCTGTCGACGAACGCAATGTCACCACCAAGGCTAAGACAGGCATGACGCGATATATGAAAGCTAAACCCATCATTTGGGAATTCAAGCTGTTTGTTTTGGCAGATTCATCCAATGGCTACATCGTGGACTTCAACGTGTACACCGGCAAAAGTGAAGTTGCAACATGACCCTGTCATGAATCTTGTCTAACCGTCCTACCCTGGCACTGGATACAGTGTCTATGTCGACAACTTTTACCTCAGCCCCAAGCTTTTCAAAGCCCTCAATACCCATAAGAGCGGTGCATGTGGGACCTACAGGGAAACCCGGCAGGTCTGCCTGAGGCCTACCATCAATGCTTTCACCAGTCGATCTGAGAGAGGTTCCATCAGATGGATCCGGGATGGCCCTGTGGTGTACACAAAGTGGATGGATACGAGACAGGTGGCTGTCTGCTCCACAATCCACAGAGTGTACAATGACAAGACAGGCAAGGTGAACAAGCTTGTGAAGACAGATGCCGGCTTTCAGAGACAACAGTTCGACTGTCCCACTCCAGTGATGGAATACAACAGGTGCATGGGTGGAGTAGATCAGTCGGATCAGCTGATTCAGTACTACTCCGTCCAGCACAAAACCTATCGCTGATGCTGGCACCTTCTCTACCACTTCCTTGACATCACCACCACCAACTCCTACATCCTCAACAAAGAGCTTCGAAAAGAGAAGCCAACAATGCCAGAACTCACTCACAAGGAGTTCATGGAGACCCTGGTTGTTGAGCTGTGGGAGGTGCCTCTCCATATTCCCCCTCCCAAGGCCTCTGACAGACACCTCCCTGTCCCTTGCTGTGACCCTGGCTGTAACCCTCAGGCAGCCCTGCCACCCAGGGATGCAAGTTCTTTGTGCTGTGTGCCCAGACGGAAAAGGAGCAGAGAAACAAGGGAGAGAAAAAACAAAGGCCAAAGGACACACCATGGAAGTGCGAGGCTTGTGATGTCCCCTTCTGCCTACAGGTAGAGCGTAACTGCTTCCATGAGTGTCACCAAGTGCCAAGATGAACAATTGACCCTGACTGACTGATTGATTGATCAAACAATTGATTATGATCGTGACAAATTATTCTAATGTACCACAGTTAGGTATTTCTTTGTTTGTTCATTTGTTTGTTTGTTCATTCCAGTGCAAAATTATAGGTAAATGATAAGTTTGGAAAAAAAACCTGTTTCCATGCTCTTTTTATTTGCAGACATTCCATGAAGGTTTATATGTGGTGTGTTTTCATTATTCAGTGTCATTTCATCTCAGTCTTACATTTGGTGAAAGTAAAGTGAAAAACAACAATTTACTCAAAAAAATTGTCTTTTCCAAAATTTTATTTTAGACTTTGATTATGCATTTATTTGGCTATTTTTGATATTTTACACTGACTTTGGGAACAAAACAAATTAATAAACCATTCACACGTAGTAAAGTTGTTGCTTTTACCTTTTTTTCAAAACCGAAATTCTAAATTTTCAGCTTCAGGGCCCAATATTTTCTTGTAGCAATGTCTAGTACAAATGATTTTTCATTTATCTAATAGCTGTGATTATTCTGCACATTTTGATATGCACACATGGGGTATCAGGTTATATGAAGTGCCTTAAAAGGTGATCATAACCAGGTATAGCAAAAACGGACATTTACCGGTTCCTAATTAACCCACTGTCACTTAAATGACTTCTGTTCATTTGAGTTTACAGAACTCAGCAGTGCTTCCAACAGGGAGGAAAAGCCAAAGTCCAGCATAGAGAGGCTGAGTGAATGTGGTCTGGACTCTGTGGAGGAGAGTCATGGTTTCAGAGACGCTGTAGAAGGACAGAATACCTGCACTGTGATCCAGGTACACTCCTACTCTGGAGGACTGAGGACCTGAGACAGGAGTGCGGATGTTGTCGTGCCAAAACATATAGCTGTTGTTGTCAGGATATAAAGCCCAAGATTTGTCATTGTGTCCAAGTGCACATTTATTACAGTTTCCTGCTCTGATGATATTCTTGTATGTGACTGCTACATAAATTGCCTCCCCTCTCCACTCCACCTCCCAGTAACAATGTCCAGTCAGACTCTCTCTACTCAGGACTTGCCACCATTCAGTGAATCTGTCTGGGTGACTAGAATAAGATTGTTGTTGTCCCATTGCTGTTGCTTTTCTGTTCCCCTCAGATAATAACAGTTCTTTGTTTGCTGTGTTTGGATCCAGTGTGATTTCACGGTAATATTTCAAGAATCCAGCTCTGGTCTTGGGCTCTGGTTGTGAATTTGACAGTAAAACATCCACATCAGTCACTGTCTGTGAGATGTTTGTCCATTTCTCTCTCAGAACGTCCTGTAGTTTATCTCTGAGCTCTGACACAGCCGCTGTCACATCCTCAAAGTACCTGAGAGGACGGATATTGATGCTGGATGAGTCTGTAGATTCACTGAGTGGTGACAGTGAGGAGTAGTTGTGTAGAAACTGGGTGTGATCCTCTGTGTGTAAGAGCTTCATCAGCTCAGCGTCTTTCCTCTTCAGCTCAGTGATCTCCTGCTCCAGCTTCTCCTCAAGCTCTTTGACTCCACTCACTTCAGTTTCCTGCTGGGATCTGACCTGCTGCTTCACATCAGAGCGTCTTTTCTTCATGAGACGGATCAGCTCAGTGAAGATCTTCTCACTGTCCTCCACTGCTTTATCAGCAGAGCGATTGATAGCCTCCACCTCCTGTTGAAGCAGCTTCACATCTTTCTCTCTGTCCTGGACTCTCTGCTGGATGTTTTGTCGACTCACCTCCAGCTCTCTCTGCCTCTCAGTCCTCTCTGCTGCAGCTGAGACTGTGTCGTGGCCTTTATGTTCATCCACAGAGCACAGATAACAGATACACTGCTGATCAGTACGGCAGAACATCTTCATCACCTTATCATGAAGACAGCAGATGTTCTCCTGGAGCTTGTTGGAGGGGTCCACCAGCTTGTGTTTTTCAAAGGCAGGAGATTCATAATGAGGCTGAAGGTGCTGCTCACAGTAAGAAGCCAAACAGATGAGACAGGACTTGAGAGCTTTCAGTTTCCTCCCAGTGCAGACATCACAGGCCACATCTTCAGGTCCAGCATAGCAGTGATCAGCAGGAGCAGCTTGGAGTCCAGTCTTCTTCAGTTCCTCCACTAAAACTGCTAACATGGTGTTTTTCAGCAGGACAGGCCTCGGTGTGAAGGTCTGCCTGCACTGAGGGCAGCTGTGGACTTTCTTCTTGTCCTCTCCATCCCAGTGAGTTTTAATACAGTTCATGCAGTAGCTGTGTCCACAGGGAGTAGTCACTGGATCCTTCAGTAGATCCAGACAGATGGAACAAGAGAAGGTTTCTCTGTCCAGCTGAACTCCTTTCTGCGCCATTTCACCTCTCAGTGACAACGACTGTCTGAGTTTCACTTTCTCAGAACTGAAAGTAGTTTGAGCTCTGATCTAAACAGCATGTGTTTGTGCAGTGAATGGGGCCTGTCGGCTCTCTCACTTCACCACTATGTTGGTTCAAACTGTAGATCTGAGGGGGAGGGAACAAGGAAATATACAGAGTGGAGCTCGCTAAGTCTGACATAGGGAGACATGTGCAGTGTTATCAGGCTTTGCTTCATTCCAGGAGGAGGAGCAGCACAGTCAATTTTAACTTTGTTCCCTCATTTACAATGAAGTCTTGGTTGGAACCTGCTCTACATTTGAAAACATTTCAATTTTTAGTTACCAAATATGTTTTCGAAAGTCAGGCTTTGCTGATCATCTATCCATCTATCTAAAAAATAAAAAAAAATAAAAATACTGAAGGAATGGATCGAATGAATGAAAAAGCACCCTGGATTAATAAGATTTACCACAA
The DNA here is from genome assembly GCF_011397635.1 of Epinephelus fuscoguttatus. NCBI lineage: Eukaryota > Metazoa > Chordata > Actinopteri > Perciformes > Serranidae > Epinephelus > Epinephelus fuscoguttatus. The sequence continues at coordinate 13,831,406 of NC_064766.1, read as the reverse complement.
GAGAGAAGTCAAAGTTTATCTTCTATGTACTTATTCTTTGATAGTAAATCTTTTTTCGTTAGAATGTCACCACTTTGAATGGTTATTTAAAAGGAATATTAGCAAATATCTCTTTCTTTTTCAAAGAACACCCCAGAGGATATTGAAGATGAAGTTATATGGTTGAACTCAGCACTGTTAATTGATTAGAAGCCCTTTACATGGGAAATACCTCAGAAAAATGTTATTTATTTTATTTTATCTATGTAACAAATGATATGCTAGATAGCACGTGATTTCCTTTCACAGCATCACTTCTGCTGTGTATTGTCAGATATGCGATAGTTTTAATTTTATCCAGCTACTTTCAGCTATCTCAACTAACTGGAAACAGAAACTTAAAGTGGGTTTCGACAGCAGGTCTGCGCACCTAGTACAAGGTGCCAGAACTGGTTATCCAAAGTAAAGATAAATAAGTGAATTCATAATTTTATTGTACAGAGTAGAGGTCTTACTGCCTCCCTCATATAATCTGGTTTTTGGGAAGATGAAATTCACATTTTGACATCTTGGAAACAATTTTCTAGAACATTTACAAAATAATTGATTCTTACTCATTCCTATGATTTTCTATAAAATTACTGCTACTAAAAAACACCTAAATGTGTTTAACATTGAAAAATCATCATGATGTAGATTCTACAGTGAGGATGAGGAAGACCAGTTGCATTTGTTTTTCTATTGCCCATATGTTGCAGGATGGTGGTGTGATATCCAAGGTTGGCTGGGGCCACTCGACATTTCTTTTTAACTATACACCTTTGAACATTTTATTGGAGGTCCTGGATGATAATTGTCCCAGATAATAACTATAATTATTCTGTTGGATAATATATTCATATTTAAAGCTCAGTCAAGAATAAATCTGAATTCAAGTTTCCTGGAAAATACAGAGCAAAGTAAATTTGTCATGGAGAAAAATATTGCTATAAGTCATTGTAAATTAGCACAATACAACACGGCATGGGAGAAAATTTTCTCTCTATATATATTGAGCATAGCGTTAGAACAGGCAGGACACAACATCAAGCTTAGCTCAGTTACATGCAACCAATTGGCAAATATCATTCAGGGCGCCCTATTTAAACTGCTCTGGCCCGCCTACTTCCTCTGCAAGCCGCTTTGCAACTAGCCTCCACCCCAGCTCCTCCTTTTCATGTTCTGTCTGACTTATCAATGTCATTTCTGTTTGTCATTAATGCTGCTCTGTTCTGTTCCTGGGGGTCTTTGCTGCTGCTCTACCTGCCTTAGGCTTTCCATGTAGGTGCATGGAAGGGCAGGGAGGTTTGCCTCTCTGCCTCAGGCTTTCCTCATTTGCATGTGGATGGGCAGACAGGTCTGCTCTCTTCATCTTTGGCTTTCCACATAGGTGCGTGCAAGAGGCTTTCTGTGTAAGCCCAAAGAAAGGCAGAGAGGCCCCAGAACAGAGCCATACCTCCAAACATAATAATGCAAATGGAAATATTATATTGGAAATAAAGTGTTCTTGACTGAACCAATGTTGTTTTTGTACAAGTACTAACAACTCAATTATTCAAATTACTGATGTGATCTATTAATTTGTATGCCCTTTTTTTATTTACTTTGTTCAGTATAAGTCTAATTGTTTTTGTTTTGTTTTTAATCTCTTTGTGGGATTATATTGTCATGTTGTCATCTGTGCTATGTGTATTATTATTTGTCTGCAATTAAGATAAATAATAAATAAAAATAAAGGAGTCATTAATAAAAAAACAGCTGACTGACCCTTAGTCATCATCCCCTACGTAGATGTACATGGCTCATAAAGAAACAAGACAAATCTTATTTTTAAGTGATTACACAGTAAAGAAAACATACCCATTATATCATATTCAATTTTTGCAAATATATCCACCTAAATCCTACACACTGGATCTTTAACTGAGTGGGACAAATTATTTGTGTGACATTATTGCCTGCTGATTTTACATTTATATTTTGTAAGGGAGAATGTAGAAAGAATCAAGAAATGGGACTCCATCTTATACTGTAACAGTAGGGCTGATTGTCTTTATCAGTCCTGCTGTGTCACTTCTTTTTGACGTTTTGGTGACAAGGTCATTCAGTTGCATAAATAGTGAAACCTGAATTTCATCCCTGAGTGAGAGATCTGAAAGGTGTATTGACTGGAAGGACATTAGAGGGGAAAAAACGAGAGATGGACATATATCTTCCAGTGTGTGTGTGTGTGTCCAGGCACACTTTTTCTTTATGTGCTTTTATCATGACCATTCACTCCTCAGTGAGGCATTTTTTTTTTTGTCTTTGCATAGATGAACCCGTCAGTTTTTATATGTGTGCACTTTTATTCCTATTTGAAGACCCCGGCAGAGTTATAGATTTTCCAGCAGGGAGCATGGTGTATGTGTGTGTGTGTGTGTGTGTGTGTGTGTGTGTGTTTGTGTGTGTGTGTGATGGCTGATGCCTGCTGAGGTTTGTCCCAGTGATTTGTTTGTCCTGCTGAATGAGTTTGCTGCCTGTCATTAAAGCAGCCAAGCAGGGAGAAACAGTGTCTGTCAGGAGCCCCTCCGTGGCAGAGCTCAGGTTCCCTCCCTGACTCGCTCTCTCGGGCTGCCTTCGTCTATGTCGAGCTGACTCTCTCTGCTGCAGACATCCCCTCTACATTTAACCCTAGGTGTCTAATCGATGCTCTTATGCAAAGCAACTCACTCAAGTGGAACAGTACAACAAGGATCTTAAATAAATCTCAATGCAAGAAACCAATAGTGCAGGGATAGCAAAAAACAAAACAGTATATTATCCTTTTATGCCCCGCAAGCATGAAGGCTCAGAGGCAGGCTTTGTAGCATGTGGCTTCTTATATTACTTCTATAAACAAAATGTATTTCTCAGCAAGACTACGAGTATGATATAAATGTGGATGTAAGAAGTTGTTTATATATTCCATATATCATTTCATAACCTTGCAAAATAATCTCATGACCACAGACCCTCCAGGTTGAAAGGAACAGCTGAAGTACACTAAAGCTGCATTTCAGTCTGAATTTTGAGCATTTACAGGGCTGGTATCTAGAATGGGACTCATGCACACCTGGACCCTTCATCCCAAAACACCTGGATGAACAAGAATGGATGTAGAGACAGAAAGGGCTTAGACATAGTGAAACTTTCTTTGGTTTCATTCATTAATTCACTAAAAGTTCACCTCTATACATGATGTGTGTGTGTTGGGGCTGATTGGATATACTCAAGGTGGGATGTGACATCAACAGAAAGCGACAAAATAGCTGGCATTTTTAAAACTCAGCAGACAAGGAGCCACATTTTTAAAAGGAGTCATAAGAAGAAAAGCAAGAAATGGAAGACAAATGGTACGAAAAATGGACTGATGAAGAGGTCCAGGCGTTGCTGGCATTTTATGGCAACGACAAGATACAGCGGGGGTTTGAGTCATCTCAGCGAAACGAGAAGATTTATCAAGAGATATCAGCGCATTTAGATTCCTTGGGCATTCACCACACAGCAAAACAGTGCCGTGAAGAACTTAAGAAATTGAAACAGGATTATAAAAAGCTGAAAAAACACAACAATAGAAGCGGTGCCAACAGGAAAGTCAATAAATGGTACGCCCAGTTAGATGCCATACTCGGACAGAGCAGTGTAGTAGTTTGTGTTATTAAAAGTAGCTTACCCTTCGTCTGAGTCTGCGACGCCGAAGTCCATCCTGTGTTAAGAAAACTTCCAACAAAGTAATTCTTCTGATTATTCTTATTCTTACTTGTATTCAAGTATTACAATGTCTGCAAATGTAGGAGGGTTTCAATCTATCAGCGAAAGTGTATGTTGGAATGGGCAACGCCATGTTAGTATCCTGCTTTGCATAGCATTGACTACCATTAACCCATAGATACAGTGATAGACTTTAGATACATTGACCATTAAAAAGAAATTGCCAGTATACACGTTACAAGAATAGAAGAAGAGAAGAGTAAATAAAACACACTGGTGCATTAAAAAAGCTTGTATGAACAATTATTAGCTGCATAATGTTCCTAAAACCCCAGAATTTACAGTGTTGTTGGTCACAGATAAAATGTTTGTGAAATCAAATGCAAAGTTAACTGAAATATGTAGCTGCTTTATTGTTCACATTCTCAGTAGAACCCAAAGTCAACAAGAGTCGCAGCTACGATTACATCATGACAAGTTGCAACCTTAAAATGAATGGGCAGCAGTCTACCTATGCTCTGTTGGTCTGTGTCAGTCAGTAGCATGGCTTGTAATTGCCCATTATTCAGACCTCTCAGTCATGTGTGGGTCATTAAATAGGCAGATAAAGTCTGATAGAAAGACACAGAGCACTGTAAGTTAGAGAGTGCTGTATTATTTGTGCTATTGCTATTTTGTATATCAAAAAAGAGGGCTTGCAATGTGAGCATGCAAACCACGAGAAGCCACCAAAAATGGCTCCTCACCTGTTCTCACTTTACTTCATCAGCCAGTTTCCTGACATTCCCCACCCACTCACTTCCTCACCTGCTTCCATTTCCCCTAATCAGCCCAGCAGCACATGGTTCATTCCTAGCAAGACTTTGCCAGATTGTTAAAGCTGCCATGTGTCTTGTGCCTTTTTGCCTGCTAGCACTTGTCATTTCACAACCTGAAATCTGTTACCTGAGACTTGCTACCTGCCTGTTTTTGCAGCTGTCCTGATATTTTTGAGGTTTGGATTTTGTGCCTGCCACTTTGGAGTTGTTTTCCTCTCTGAACTACCTCCCTGGTTTTGACCCTTGCCTGGCTCTTGTTTTCAGTCTAAAGTTCAAGTCAATAAATACCTGAACTTTAGTCTGACAGTCACACTACCACTTTGCCTGGTTCCTCTCTGTTCCCTTGCACTCACCATATGTGACATAAATATGTCAAAGAAGGAGAGCTTTTAACTGCAGCCAATCTAAGTGAGACATCATGAGACACTTTCCAAATATGAAAAGGCTCTAACTCTGACCATCATCTTGTAGATGAGGTCAATCTACAAGAAGATATTGATGAAATACTGATAAAGAACTCTTACCAAGAATGCATCAAAGCATGTAATGCAAACATGGAAATATAAATGTCTATTACATAATGGATGAGTAAAAAAAAACTGAATACATTTGATTTTGAAGATTTAGACACTGAAGAAAATAATAGCCCCAGGAAAAAAAAAAAAAAGTTTGGCAAAGAAGCTGGTGAATGTGAAATCTATTATAACATAAGACAGGACTGAAGTTATTGAAGTTGAAGGAAAAGATGGAACATATTACACTGGAAAAATACAAGCTACATCCCTCTTTGCACTTGTACTCCATTACAATATAAGTGGATACAACCTGGAGCCAAAAGGTATTTTAAGGTTCCGTAGATTGAAATACGCTGTCAGTCCCCATGAAATTTACCACTCAGAAGTACAACTTTTCTACCCACTTCAAAAGGGATTCTAATCATTTTGACACACATCAAATGAAACAGGAATTTAAAGTGTCAAACAAAAAAATATGTCTCATCAGAAGCAAGTGATGGGGGCCAGGGAACGAGCTGTACAGTTCACTACTTCTTCAATGGAACAACACCCAGATATTGCTGTAAAAGATCCTTCTGACCTGTTCGACCATGACCGTGATTATATATATAAAGCGCAAATAAATAAATATACAGAAACTATTCACATTGGGCATTAATAGACATTATGCTAACAATAGACTAAAGTACACACTTCCTTTTATTACTGGTCCATGAGGTAAAACTCATGCCTCATGTCTACACAGCTGTCTTTGCAGGGGCATGCTATCATGTAAATATATAACATAATACATAATGTAACAGTAATGCTGATATGCCTTAAGAGCAATGTAAATAATGTGCACTATAGTTGATTAAAATGTCTACAAAAGTCAGTTCCAAATCTGTGTTAGAAGGATTTTTAAAAATGTCTTGGAGATATCACAGTGCTGCATTATAGATACTGTGTTCCAATATGGAGGAAATCAGGGGGAAAATGCATAAAAGTCGTATGTCTATAACGCTAAATCTATAAATACTGTACTGTATCTAATGCCACTCTATTAATATACTGTCTCTACATGGGTCCTCAGCTGTGCCATTACTCAAATAGAAGATGGTGGAAAGGCCGCAACAGAGCCTGTGATAGAGTGCATACTGGTACGAGTATGATGTGAGTGTTATCTGCGTACGTGTGTGTTTTGAGCCTTTATCAGAACCTCTGACTCCCCAGACATTTCATTTACTGTATATATGTATTATTGTCTGACAGCTCAGTCTATACTAAACCTGTTTATTTCCGTCCATGTTATGGAATCATCCCCGAGCTGCAGCAGCGCTCTCCTCTATACGGACTCTCAAGTCTGTTGTATCTGCCACACATTTCAGATCTAGTGATCATTTGTGTTATAGATGAGATCTGGGAGGCTTTCTGCTTCAGTAGGAGGAAAATCCAATTGCATGTCGGTTTCTGTTGTTTCATCAGTGGTGCTTTAAGAGACATCAGACTCAATCAGTATTTTTTAATCAAATGATTGTAATGTATAAAGGGGTTGCTTGTAGTAACAAACTGAGAAATCATCAACCTACTCTGAGCCATATAGTGAATGTGCTGTAGTTGCACTCTCACTGCACTCAACACTTTTCAGTCATAGCACGCTTCTGTGCTGTACAGCAAAAAGTAAAGGAACTCAATGTGCACTACCTGCACAGCACCAAATGACAAAATTAAAGACAGCTAATAGAAAGTTGAGCGTCAAGCCACTAAGGAGTCAAATCGATTTTCTGGAGACCAAACATTTTTCACAGAAATTTCTACCAATATATCAGGTGGAGACAAGCAGATGCCAAAGTCTCTCTATGTCTGCCTGTTTTCATTGGGCAATAAAATACTTGTGCTTTTCAGGATGTTCTGAGTTTTTCTGCCCCCAAGTGGCCAAAACAATTAGTAACATGAAAAAATTGACCTACTCAGAAGATGGTTTATTTTACAAGGACACACGAGAGGGAAACACGTTAAAAAGGAGATCCACTTTTAGCACCACACCCTACATTTCGTTTTTAGCTCAGTGACGTTGGACTCTGTCAGGGATACAGTGAACATGCTTAAACAACACAAAAACAGTGACAACATTATCAGAAATGAATTTGTTTGGCTGAACTGTCTCTGAGGAGGTGTCTGGAAGAATCTTGAGCCAATATTGTGAATACATCAGTTAAAAAGGTGTGGCTATGCAACGTTTCACATTGAGATCTTGGTATATTACTGTGGTTTACCGACTGGTTTAAAGATTGTGCATGATCATTTAAAAATGATGCTTTTAGCACCATGAGCAGAAGGAGGTAACAAATCAATTCCAGCATTTGATAACACACTCTTCCAGATTTTCAGAGATAAAAATACTGCCACTGATCCTGTAAAGCTTGATGAATTCACTCCTGTAAGAGAGAGACGGACGAATAGACTAAAAGTACATTCAACCATATGACAAGCAAAAAGAGGGAAAGAGTGAGATAACCACAGCCTAACTAATCAGCAGTATGGGTGGATGAACACAACGTCGTATATTCATGATAAATAATGCAGATACAGCCAAGAACAGTAAAATATCCAAACACCCAGGAGAGTCTGGGAGACAAATCTAATTAAAGAGGGCATATTTCTCACACTGGGCAGAGGGCCAGTGAGACAGAGGATGGAAGCTGCTTAACATCTTGGGTCATTAGACAGTGCAGGGAGACTTTGGACTTTATATCCCAGAGACGAAAGCTCAACTTTACTAATCACATTATGATAACTTTAACTAGAGAGCAGGGCCAAACAATGTATTTTTAAATTTAATTTGGAAGACCTGTTGAATATCATGTGCACACCTTTAAATAAAACCATAAAAACAGTCAAGTGAAATTCATTGAATTGTAAATGTTGAGTAAGACAGTTGCCAAAAATACTGAGTTAGTATGTACAGAGGTAGTAAGTTTTTTAGTACAAGTTGTCAGTAAACATCATTAAAAAGTCATTAGTGTGACTCAGTAAAATTCTGTGGTAAAAGTCCTTGTAGAAGCCATTTGCAAATGTCTGTGAAAGTCTTTGGTGAGAGTCATTAATGGAGACCTTTAGTCAAAGTTGCAGCCTTATAAAAAATTACTGTGTCAATCTTTAGTAGAAGTCATTAACAGTGTGAGAGGAATAAACAGCATTCTGCTTTCCTGCTGCGATGCTCCAGCTCATTAGCCTCCACTCTTCTTCACTTTCTCCTTCTCTTCAGCCCTCTACTTCATCCTTGGCCGCCTTCCTTAAACCTCTCTTCTGACAACCCTTTCCTTTAACCCTCTATCCTTTCATCTCCCCTTTCCTTCTTTCTACAGTGATGGGAGTCTTATTTTATGTATTTTCAAGAGCAGAATGAGTTGGTTCATCTCCATCTCATTTTTTTCTACATCCTGCAAAGCATTTAGGTGTCACAATATAATCCCCTCTCTCAGTGTTTGCTATCCGTTTCTCTTATAACCAGAAGAAAATTCTCTTTTGGTAGAAGGTGGAGTTAAATAAGTGTTTGCTGTCTCAATCTGTCTTGTAAATGGAGAGAAGGTCAGGAGAAGTAATAAATTTCAGTGCCTCACTTTGAACTGTGTTTCTTACCTTGTACCTGCAAGAAAAGTGTTTTACTGAAAGTGGAATTATACGTTTGAATGCTCATCTCGTAATTGAATCTTAAAGTTTTGACAGCTGGAAAACTGGATTAGCAGCTCTAGTGTCACATCCTGCCTTTTCACCGGAGGCAGAGTTTGGATTTAAGAGCAAACACATTGAATTTAACACCTGTGATGGGAAATAAAAAGCCAAAGACACATTTCAAAACTTCACTTGACTGTGAATTCACCAAGCAGCAGCACTGACACTCAAACTAAATATCAATGATTACAAGTTGCCCCTCCTTAATAAACCAATGAATAATAAATGTATTAAGATGTAATTAAATGGCAGTCATTTGACACTTTGTGTGAATGTGTAACATTACACTTTTACACAATTATTTTTCCTCTTTTCATCACTTATCATTTACGTTGTTGTTTAAGGGGGAATGAAATTGGTGGCGACAGAATTTTATAAAACTGATTCTTTCAGTAAATACAAACCAGTAATGGTAACACTGATGGTACGTATCCACAGGATCCATTATTTCCATGCTTCTCTTTCATTGTCTGTGTAAGCAGCCGTGCAGTGCATTCTGGTACCCCAGCGTTGCATTTCAGGATACTAGGTGTCCACTCCTCATTTGTATTAACTTGAATCTACTACTCTGCTACTTTTTGCAAATCAGGGGCATCAAATCAGAGTTCCAAAATGTGTTCAATCCTGGTAAAGTGAATTTAATTAGGGGGTGGCAGAATTAAATTCTTTGTCAGTGTGAAAGGTTAATAATGTTGTGTACATTTAAATGTTAGCATGTCGCAGTATACCAGTATTACATCTTTAGTTTCACAGAAATCTTTTTTATATTTGTAGTCTATTGGGAAATGTTTTTCAGGTGGTGGGGAATTATCTGTAGCAGTGCCACAAGTGGCCACTGGGACAAGTTGGCAGCAAGGCTGAATGACAGCACAGTATCCAGCTCTTAGGTTTTCTCCATTGTTTACGCAGAAAAAATGAAACTATGCACACAATTCTGAAAACCTGAAACTCATGGATCAACAGCAGGACTCTAGACTGCTTAACTGGACTGCTTGCTTAGCACAATTTCATTATTTTAACTCAAACAGAAATTCTAAATCACATTTTTGCAAAACTCTGAACACAAATTACACACTTTTACACACTTTGTTCCCCTGAAAAACACTGACCTTTAAAATGCCTCACACTAATTACCAATTGGTCTCAATCTTATCTCACCTGCTCAAGGTTACTTAGCAAAACTCCTCAATCATGTGTCAGAACAGAAAAGAGGCCTATTGTGACCTCTACTGTGTTGGCGGGAAAATAAAGCAGCATGGACAACAGAGAGGAATAAGAATGGATGCAGTGGACACAGAGGTCAGTATGCCAGTCAGAGGAATATGGAGCAGAGGGCTAAAATTAGATGGCCTAGGGCAAATGACAGTAAAGAATGAGATATAGTTAATAGAGATTTGTCAGCGATCTTAGGCAGGCTTAAAGGAAATGCAATAGATAGTGTTGCGACCTTAGTCACATGTTTTAAACAATAGAGAGGCCTTAACAAAACCAGCAAGTCTAAGAACAAAGGAAATGCGCCAAGCTTCCATCGGTCCAGTAACTATCAAAGTGTAAATCACTTTTGAAATTCAAACTCTTGCTCCCTATTTGGTGACAGCAGCCAGGTTCAGATGGAGTCAGATGGAATCCCTTCTGACGTCACTGAGACTTTAACCGCCACTGCGCGCTGAGTGACGAGTTGCTGGAAGGAAGCCAAAGCTTTCGCCCTTTTGTTTCTTGACTCGCTGGAAGGGAAAAACCCCTTTTTCTTTTTGTTTTTAACACTCCACGGAGAACTGGAGGAACACTGCCCAACCCCGCCGTTCCTCAACATCTGCAGAGTTTGGAGAAACCCCCTTTTCTCCCGAGGAAGACAGAGCCACCGAGGCCCTGCTTCTTCAAACGAGTCGACTCCCTCTTCTGCCACACCGAGGACAGCATCTTTCATCCCACTGTAGGACGCTACAGCGGCCCTGTGCACTCATCCCGGAGCAACAGACGGGACGTACGCTTGTTGTGCCAAGCGACCCATGTAAGAGAGCTACGGTCTGGGCAGAGACTTTATATTTAGCGTGTGACTTAAGTGTGACTTGACTGTGAACTTAAAGGACCGCCGTGTCCCTTTTCCTTTTCATAATCTGATCATTGATTGCAGTTTGTTGTTGTGCTTGCCAGAGCAAACTGATTGTGTCATTTGGTGGATAACCTGCCGTTAGTTGTGCCGGCCACACGCTCATAATATACTGCATTCCTATCTGTAACAAAGACCAGTGGACGGTAGGCTGACCCAGTTAGTCTACCGGCCTCTGAGGGATAGGAAAGTGACCATTGTGTTCCTCCACGGCCACCACACGTACACCTTATACCTGTGGTAAAGTCACACTTTGCCCTGTGAGCAACTCCTTAAGAGCACTTCGCCATTACCACATTCTACACACCTACACATGTTGGCACAGCTACTTTGTTAGAGCATACAGTGAATTTGATCCTGCTGGACGCCATCTTATGCGTACTTAAAAAAAGGTGCACATGTGGCCAGCTGTTTTATGACCCATTGTCTTGCTCTAGTGTCCCGCCTCAGTAGTTGGGGACGTGTTCCCCATCCGCCATTTTAGGTCTTTGGTAACGTATAACAATAATCGTCTTGCCTTTAGAAAATCCCCACATTTTTGGTGCCCCGTGTGAGGCTATTTTAAACCAGCTTTGATGCAATAATTGTGTACAATAACCCACAATTATCAATATTAAAGTTTTAAAGAAAATTCCACTTTTCCTTAAAAATTCAATTTCTTAAAGATTGCATTTCCGCGTAGCTGCCAAGCAGTCATGCTTTGTGCCAAGCAGTCGTGCTTTGTGAACTGCTGCAGTGTGGATTAGTGGTTAGTGTTTTACTACCGTTGTGCGTGTTTTAAGTATTTGGTATTTTTGGCTTTCAGGTAACTAGTGCTTTAACATAGCTATTGCTCTTGAGAGATGCAAAACCCACCTCATTAACGTCTGAATAAGATAGGCTGCAGTGCAGAGCAATTTGCTTAAAATCTACATCCTGTAGGAGTGTAAGTCACAGGTACAGCTCTCACCTGTGCATTAACACAAATTCAGCATCACTCGCACAGTACAGTAAGCTTATTGAACCCACGGTGTGCAAATCTACTTCATAGCAATGTGAAGCAAGAGCCCCTGTGCGACAGGAGCTGAAGCTCCTTAGGAGTCCCCAGCCCTGCCCAGTCCCTTATAAGCTATGTAAACTATCCGGCTGGAAAGCCTCAGCGCACCATTCCAGACGTTTTGGGCCAGATTTCGCTGCTCTACCAGAGTAAGGCTGAGTTGCATGCTGTAGAGGCCCAAGAACAGCTTGCTCAGCTGCAACGTGACAATTCCCGCCTGCGACAGGAGGTTCAGGCCAGGGTAGACGCAGCTTCTGACTCACAAGAGGAAGGTGCACAACAGCAACAAGTTGAAGAGTCTTTGCACTCACTTATCCAGGCAGCCCAGCAAGAGTCATCAGATGGTGCTACTGAGTATGAGTCAGAACCTCCTGTTGATAACATGGAGACCAGCCGGCTGCGATCACAACTCGAAGCTTCTCGCAAACGAGAAGCTGAACTTTTTCGCAGACTTGAAGTTGCCCAGTCAGTTGGGCCGCCCTCACCGAGCCCCCCAGTGGCCACGATCAGGGATCAACACTGTCTAGAAGCTGCCCAGTCAGTTGGGCATGACACAGCTGACCAACCAGCAGCTGCGTCTGGGAGCAGAACAACTCCTAGAAGTGCAGCAGCTGATCTCTTTGCTTCTGGCTTTCTTACAGTGCAGATGCTCTGCTGCTTGCGCTCCGCTTTGCTTACATTCTTTTGTGGATATACTTGTTTTTTCCTGCTAAAAACTACAGAAAGTAGATCCTGGATACTTATAAAGCATTGGGACTTTAATTTGTGAAAGATACAGAGGGCTACTGCCATATTTTCACCACTTTTTCACCACTTTAGTACAGTGTGAGCAGGGCTGAGGCACATTGCAAGCCTTTTGCTGTGTCTGCGACTGGAAACCTGTGATTAGGACAATTAAGGCAAAATCTGTGAGCTGCACAGAGTCTGAGCGACTAACCGAGACGATAAGGCAGCTTCAAAAGAAGAATGAAATGCTACAACAAATTTGTGAGAGTGAGCAATTCATTGACTCTGTGGCAGCTAACATACAAGGTGCTGATGGACAGACTTTTATACAAAGAAATACAACAAATGTGGAGCATACCATTGCTGACTTGGTTGACACAATCCTATGGATATGTCCTAACACCACTGGATCAGCTGCAGAGGCTCCCAAACTGGCACAGGACTGGTGCTCAACCAAAAGCATCAACTCCAGACAGGACTTGGGCTGATGTCACTAGACGCAAAGGCAAATCCAGCAAGAAATCAGTCAAGAGAGCCCCAACGCTCACCCCTCCACTTGAACTCTCTCTGCAGAACAGGTACGATGCACTGGCTCCAAATGAAATGTGTGACAATACCAACTACACTGAACCCAGGGAGGCCAATCACACTTGTGGTATTAAGGCTATCCAATATGCAAGCAATAGCCCCAAAACCACTGCTAGACCCAGGGCCAGAAAAAACTATGCTAACACCACACCTGATCAGCCAGACACCAACCTGATCGGGGACTCAATAACCAAGCATGTAAGAATGGCAAAGACTGAAAATCTAACAGTGTCTGACACGTCTGTCAGGGAGCTAACCGAGCTGTTGCCAGTGATCCTCTCTACACACCCAAGTAACATGAGGATCATCCATGCTGGGTCTTTTGACATTCTATGAAGAAAAACTGTCTCTGAGATCCTGAAAAAAGACTTTTCCCTGCTCCTGGAGAAACTGAGTGACTGTCAGTCACAAAATGTGTTCATTTCTGGCCCCATTCCAACCCTGGGGAAAGGAATTGAGTCTTTTACCAGACTCCTTGCCCCGAATACATGGCTGACATTGGCATGCTTCACTCATGGGATAAAGTTTATTCACAATTTTAACATCTTTTGGAACTGTAAGGATTGCTTTCAGCGTGATGGGATTCATCCGAACATCACTGGATGCAGACTACTCTGGGCCAACCTATGTCATGCTCTTGGAATGCCATACTAAAACAAGAATGGACAGATAAGAGCCAAGGACAAGTACGGGGCACAGAGACAGACAGCCTGCATCTCTCCCCCTTCACCTGACCCTTTGCTCCACATCACCCAAGGCATTCAGAGGATGTCCCTGTCCCAGTCAGGGATCCAACAACCCCCTCCTGCCCTTCACCACAACCACCATTTTATCAACTCAGTTAGAGAACTTAGGAAAGGAGGTAGAGTAGCCACTTTATTTAAGGATGTTTACCAGTGCAAACAGCTGTCATATGGGAGGTTTGAGTCTTTTGAATATATTGCACTGCAGTTGAGATCCCCCTGTCAAGCAGTATTAGTAACCATTTACAGGCCCCCAAAATATAGTGCACACTTTGTTGATGACTTTTCTAAACTATTGTCTGTTTGCATTGATTTTGACTGTGTTGTTATATTGGGTGATTTTAATGTTCATATTGATAATCCCAAAGATGGCAGTGCGAAAGAACTTTTCTACATCCTGGACAACTTTGAATTTTCCCAGCATGTAACAGAGCCAACACACAATAAGGGACATATTTTAGATCTAATTATCTCCAAAGGGCTCAACATTTCTGAGGTTGTGGTGACTGATGTTGCCTTTTCTGATCATTAGTGTTTTCTTTAAAATGGCCATCTCCGCTGACACCAGTAAAATTACAACAGAGGTAATCAGAAAACGCTATATCAACGAAAACACCTGTACACTATTCACCCAGGATTTTATATCCACACCAGCTCTGCCCTCAGTCTCTGTCAATGATCTGGTTCATAGTTTCAGCTCTAAAGCTATGAATATTATGGACAATATTGCCCCCATGAAGGTCAAAGTTGTCTCTGGTAAGAAAAAAGATTTTAGAGATAAGACAGACAGTCTATAACTCCAACACAATGGCTATTTCACCTGTGCCTCATAAGACTACTCCAGTTAATTTGGCACAAGTTTTTTTAAAGATGTTTTTAACTGCATAGCATCAGATGTACTACAGATAGTCAACTGTTCTCTTCAGTCAGGCCGTTTTCCAACGGCCCTGAAGACTGCAGTCATTAAACCTCTCTTAAAAAAGCCTAATCTGGATGCCTCAGTAATAACTACAGGCCCATATCAAACCTACCATTTTTAGGAAAGATCATTGAAAAGGTTGTTTTTCAGCAACTCAACACCTTCTTGGAGCAAAACAATTCCTTTGATGCCTTTCAGTCTGGATTTCGAGCATATCACAGCACTGAGACTGCACTTGTAAAAGTTTTAAATGACATTCATCTGAGCAGTGATGCATCAAAGATTTCGGTTCTGATATTACTGGACCTCAGTGCTGCAGTCAACACAGTTGACCATAAGATACTGCTCAACAGACAAGAAAAGTTTGTGGGACTTTCTGGCACTATGCTAAATTGGTTTAAATCTTATTTACAAGACAGGGATTTCTTTGTGTCACTGGGCAATTATGAATCTGTGCGAACAAAAATTACATGTGGAGTTCCTCAAGGGTCCATTCTTGGGCCTCTTCTGTTCAATATCTATATGCTCCCTCTTGCTCAGATGATGGAATATCATAACATATCCTACCATAGTTATGCAGATGACACAACTTTACATAACAGTGTCACCAGATGACTACAGTCCCCTACATCTGCTAAATAAGTGCACTGATGAAATCAATACATGGATGTGCCAGAATTTTCTACAACTAAACACAGACAAAACTGAGATAGTTGTTTTTGGCCCCAAAGAAAAAAGATCAATAGTCAGTGCTCACCTGGATGCCATGACACTAAAACCTACGAATCAAGCCAGAAATCTTGGTGTAGTTTTGGACTCAGACCTAAATGTCAATAGTCACATTCAGACAATTACTAAATCAGCCTACTACCGCCTTAAAAACATAGCAAGAATAAAAGAATTTCTGTCTAAACAAGATACAGAAAAACTTGTTCATGCTTTCATTTTCAGCAGGCTGGACTATTGTAACGTGTCTTCACAGGCCTGAGTAAAAAATCAATCAGACAACTGCAGCTTGTCCAGAACGCTGCTGCCAGAGTCCTCACCAACACCAAGAGAGTGGAGCACATTACACCAGTGCTTAAATCACTGCACTGGCTTCCTGTGTGTCAAAGGATAGACTTTAAAATCTTGTTCCTTGTCTATAAAGCACTAAATGGTCTCAGGCCTAAATACATCTCTGATATACTTGTACGTTATGAAGCATCCAGACCCCTCAGATTATCTGGAACAGGTTTACTCAGTTTTTCCAGGATCAAAACCAAACAAGGTGAAGCAGCCTTTACTTTCTATGCTCCCTGCCTGTGGAATAAACTTCCAGAACATCTGAGGTCGGCTGAAACTGTCAACTCATTTAAATCAGGGCTTAAAACATTACTATTTACTGCAGTTTACCAGTGAACTAGATATGTAACTTATTGTTAGGATAATCTGTAGCTATTGTTTTTATATTTGTCTGCTTTTGCTTTATGTTTGCTTTTTAAATGCATTTTCTGCACTGTTTTTAACTATTTATTGTCTTGCTTTTAACTTTTGTTTTTAATGATCTATTGTTCCTTTAATGTTTTATTTTAATGTATTTCTCTTGTAAAGCACACTGAATTGCCTTGTGTATGAATGGTGCTATATAAATAAAATTGCCTTGCCTTGCCTCACCACAGTGGACAGCTATTCCGCACCCCATGCCTCTCACTTAGTGAACCCAAGGTTCCCGGTTGTAGAGAGTGCACTTCAGTCCGTCTTTAGCCGCACCACCTTGCACTTCAGTGACACAGTGACTCCATTCTGGGGTGATGAGATCTCCCCTCAAGCTCCACGCGGTGCAGGTAACTATGGACAGGTGTTCACAAGGGACCTTCAACCCTCATGTGCGTCACGTCCTCAGCGCCACAGAAGCACCAGAAACATTTCCTCAGATGCCTCGGATGGCCCATTCCCACCACGGGGCCACGGCCTGCGAACTCGTCAACTTGAGTCCCTCGCTAGGGATACAGAACGGTTCGATCCGAGCAACAGAGACACAAATGTTGATGACTATCTCCGAGAGGTCGAGCGCTGTCTCCTTGACCTGCCTCATCCCTCATCCTGTGAGAAACTCAAACTTCTATGGAAAACCACTACCAGAAGTATCCATGTGTTCATGGAGTCACTACCACTGGGGACCAGAGACCACTACTCAGCTCTCTGTCAAGCTCTGAGGGAGGAGTATTCTTTGTTCACAGACCCCGCTTAGACGCCGCCTCTGCCACCCTCGGCGCCTTTGCCATTACTCAAAGGAAGCAAGAGTCTCCAAAGGAGTACTACCGGCGCCTAAGAGTCACATACTTTCAAGGCCGCCATGCACTATGACTAGAGGAGGAACGTGGCTTCAAGTCCCTGTTTTTGCACAACCTCCATGAGACACTGTGATACGACGTCACGGTGTATTGCAGAACCAGGCATCTCCCTATGCAGGAGATCCGAGGTATGCACAGATGGTATTGGAGGTTTGCATGCTCCCGGCTAAGAAGCCTGAGAGCGACGCCAGAGTCCTGGGGATCCAAGCAGTAGAAGATGCAGACCTGGCACTTGAAGGCAACGAGATGCCTCGTGCCAAGACTGCTACCCGAGCAGGATCCCAGAAATGCCAAGCACCAAACCAAAAGGGTGGATGGCAGAAACAATGGGGTGAGAAGCAGGGGAAGCAGAAACAACAAAACCCTTCCAGGCCAAAGCAGAAAGCTGACTGGAACCCAAAGCAAGGGGGTAAGTATGACCAGAAGGCCCAAAACCACCCTAATGGGGGTGGCATGAGGTCAGAAATGAAGGAGCTGATTCGAGTTTGCCTGGCAGAAGCAGTTAGACAACTGGACCTGCCCAGCCGTTCTACCTCATGTCACGACCCCCCAAAGGGGTCAGACACCAAGCCCCCATCAGCGTGACTAGACCAGGCACCTCCCCCCTCCACAGCCAAAGTTTACTTTGTCGGTTGTCGAAAAGGACCAGGGGAGGTCAAGGGAATCTTTAAAGTGAACACTCCCTGTTTCACCGACTCCCCTTTCTTGGCTTTCTTGGGCGACCTTGTCCACAAGGACAACTCCCGACGCATATATACCTCTGTGGTGATAGGGGGGTGCGTCAGCACCCTCATCCTGCTTGATTCTGGATCTGAGATAAGCTTGATGAGTTGTGACATGTTTAAAGAGGTTGCTAGAGCGATGCTCTCCCTCGGCAAACCCCTCCAGATTGAGACCTGCAATGATAGCATCACCAGCTACATGCAGGACACGTCACCCATCACAAGACGTGCCTGGGTCGACGTAATCTTCCAAGAGATGACACTCATTCATCCCATCTACATCTGCGTCCTAGACACAGAACCATTGCTTATCGGACAGGACCTACTGGACAGATTGGCACCACTCATTGACTGCCACCGTGGCCACATTTGGGCTCAGGTTGACACACCTAAACCGCTCCACCCCACAGCTAGTGTGCTAGCCTCTAACAGCAACGTCGCTGTCATTGAGTCCAGGATGCCCCTGCCGATGCTCATGCCTCTTGTGGATACCAGCTCTAGCTCTGGCCCCTCCACACCGCCGGCGTGCCCTCAGCCGCCGCAGTCTGAAAGTCCAACTTCTTTTCAAGAACACAGGTCTTCTGCTGTTCTGACTGCTGACGTGCTGATGTATTGCGGTAAGCGAGTTGTGTCATTTCCGGTTTCTGTGACAGCGTCTCTGTACTGCTCTGGTGAATTCCACTTGCCTGCTTTCTCACCTCAGTTGCTTTAACGCTGCTTTTACGTCTACTTCAAGTCATAACCCACACTGGTTCTGTTTAAGCACCTATAGCTCTCCTCCTTTCTACGACTTTCTCGCTAATCTCTTAGCTGTTGTTTGCACGCTCTTAGCCTTGTTAGCTACATTAGCTTAGCCATGGCTTCTTCTTCTCCTGCTCTTTCTTGCCCGGTGTGTCAAATGTTCAGTTATGCCTCTGCCTCCTTTAGCGACAGTGGTAATTGTAACAAATGTAGCTTATTTGCTGCGTTGGAGGCGAGGCTTAGTGAATTAGAAGCGCGGCTCCGCACCATGGAAAACCATTCAGCAGCTGCGGTACTTAGCCAGTCCCCTGTAGCCGGTGCGGAGCCACATAGCATAGCCTTAGCCTCTGCTAACTGTCCTCCGGTAACTCCCGTTCAGCCGGGAGGTTGGGTCACGGTCCGCCAGAAGCACAGCTCCAAGCCAAAGCCCACGGCTCACCACCAGCCTGTTCACGTTTCCAACCGCTTTTCCCCACTCAGCGACACACCCGCTGAGGATAAAACTCTGGTTATTGGCAGCTCTATTCTGAGAAACGTGAAGTTAGCAACACCAGCGGCCATAGTCAAATGTATCCCTGGGGCCGGAGCGGGCGACATTGAGTCAAATTTAAAACTGCTGGCTAAAGCTAAACGTAGATTCAGTAAGACTGTTATTCATGTCGGCGGCAATGACACCCGGTTACGCCAATCGGAGGTCACTAAAATTAATATTGCTTCGGTGTGTGAATACGCAAAAACGATGTCGGACTCCGTAGTTTTCTCTGGACCCCTCCCAAATCTGACCAGTGATGATATGTTTAGCCGCATGTCATCATTTAACCGCAGGCTGTCCAGGTGGTGTCCAGCAAACGATGTGGGTTTTGTTAATAATTGGCAAACTTTCTGGGGAAAACCTGGTCTTATTAGGAGAGACGGCATTCATCCCACTTTGGATGGAGCTGCTCTCATTTCTAGGAACCTGGCAAACTTTATTAGTAATTTAAATCCCTGACAACCCAGAGTTGAGACCAGGACTGGAGACGCAGTCCTAAACGCCTCTCTGAGCTTCTAGTTCAGTTACCCAGCCATAGTTTTAATAGTTTTATACAAACGGTGTCTGTCCCCGACCGCCTAAATTATCTAAATCTAAAATTAAACAAAGAGGAGTTGTGCATAACAACCTCATAAAAATTAAAACCTCTTCTGTGACAGAAAGACAAAACAGGAGAATTAAATGCGGACTGTTGAATATCAGGTCTCTATCGTCTAAAGCAGTGTTAGTAAACGAATTAATATCAGATTATCATATTGATTTACTCAGTCTCACTGAAACCTGGCTGTGTCAAGATGAATATGTTAGTCTAAATGAGTCCACTCCTCCCAGTCATAATAATACCCACATTCCTCGAGGCAGTGGCCGAGGAGGGGGAGTTGCAGCCATTTTTAACTCTAGCCTGTTAATCAGTCCTAAACCTAAACTAGATTATAATTCATTTGAAAGCCTCGTTCTTAGTCTTTTACATCCGACCTGGAAAACCTCGCAGCCACTTTTATTTGTTATAGTGTACCGTGCTCCTGGCCTGTATTCTGAATGTTTATCTGAATTCTCAGAGTTTTTATCCAGTTTAGTTCTTAAATCAGATAAAGTTATTATTGTAGGCGATTTTAACATTCATGTCGACGTTGATAATGACTCCCTGGCTACCGCGTTTATCTCATTATTAGACTCCATTGGGTTCAGTCATGGTATACATGAACCTACTCATTGTTTTAACCATTACCTCGTTCTAGTTCTGACGTATGGAATTGAAATTGATAACCTAAAAGTCTTTCCACAGAATCCCTCGCTATCGGATCATTATCTGATTACTTTTTACTCGATTACACGCCACTCAGCAACAGTTACTATACTAGATGTTTATCAGATAGTGCTGTCGCAAAACTTAAGGAAAAGATTACTTCGTCGTTAAATTCAATACCAATACCTTCAGTAACAGAGGTTTACCGTGATGACTTTATCCTCTCCCGAAATTATAATTTTTTTGATAGCACTGTAGGCTCACTACGAACAACGCTCGACTCTGTAGCTCCTCTTAAAAAGAAGTTAAAAAAGCAAAGAAAGTTCGCTCCTTGGTATAACTGTCAAACCCGTAAGTTAAAACAAATATCGCGAAAATTTGAAAGGAATTGGCGATTAAACAAACTGGAAGAATCTCGTTTAATCTGGACAGACAGTCTCAAAACTTATAAGAGGGGCCTCCGCAATGCCAGAGCAAACTATTACTCAGCTCTAATAGAAGACAATAAGAACAACCCCAGGTTTCTTTTCAGCACTGTAGCCAGGCTGACTGAGAGTCAAAGCTCTATTGAGCCTTGTATTCCCTTAGCCCTTAGAAGTAATGATTTTCTGAGCTTTTTTAATGACAAAATTCTAACTATTAGAGGCAAAATTCATGACCTCCTGCCCTCAGATAGTACCTATCTAACCTCAAACACAGCTGTAAAATCTAATATATATTTAGATTGCTTCTCCCCAATTTCTCTTCAAGAATTGACTGCAGTGATTTCTTCATCCAAATCATCAACGTGTCTCTTAGACCCCTAGTAGACTAGGCTACTTAAGGAGGTCTTTCCTTTAGTTAACACTCATATATTAGATATGATCAATATATCCTTATTAACAGGCTATGTACCACAGTCTTTTAAGGTAGCTGTAATTAAACCTCTACTAAAAAAGCCCACCCTGGATCCAGAGGTGTTAGCCAATTATAGACCAATATCTAATCTTCCCTTTATGTCAAAGATCCTTGAGAAAGTAGTAGACCAGCTGGGTGATTTTCTCCAGGATAATAATTTATTTGAGGAATTTCAGTCAGGATTTAGAGTGCATCATAGCACTGAGACAGCTCTAGTTAAAATTACAAATGACCTTCTGATTGCTTCAGACAAAGGACTCGTCTCTGTACTTGTTTTATTAGATCTTAGTGCGCTTGACACAATTGACCATCAAATTCTACTGCAGAGACTGGATCACTTAATTGGCTTAAAAGGTTCAGCACTAAGCTGGTTTAAATCTTATTTATCTGATCCTTTTCAATTTGTTGACGTTCGCAATGAACCATCCTTACGTACTAAAGTTTGTTTTGGAGTTCCACAAGGTTCTGTGCTCGGACCAATCCTGTTTACTCTATATATGCTTCCTTTAGGTAACATCATTAGAAATCACTCTATAAATTTCCATTGTTATGCGGATGATACTCAGTTGTATTTATCAATGAAGCCAGAAGAAAGCAATCAATTAACTAAACTCCATAATTGCCTTAAAGACATAAAAACTTGGATGAGCACCAATTTCCTTATGTTAAATTCAGACAAAACTGAAGTTATTGTTCTTGGCCCCAAACAACTCAGAGACTCTTTATCTGATGACAGTTTCTCTAGATGGCATTGCTCTGGCCCCTGCCACTACCGTAAGAAACCTTGGAGTAATATTTGATCAAAATTTGTCTTTTAATTCTCATTTAAAGCAAACCTCACGGACTGCATTTTTTCATCTGCGTAATATTGCGAAAATTAGGTCTATCCTGACCCGAAAAGATGCAGAAAAATTGGTCCACGCTTTTGTTACCTCAAGGCTGGATTACTGTAACTCTCTATTATCAGGTAGCTCTAGTAAGTCCTTAAAAACTCTCCAGCTAATTCAGAATGCAGCAGCACGTGTACTAACAGGAACTAATAAACGCGATCATATCTCTCCTGTTTTAGCTTCTCTGCACTGGCTCCCTGTAAAATCCAGAATTGAATTTAAAATCCTACTGTTAACTTATAAAGCTCTAAATGGTCAAGCTCTGTCATATCTTAGAGAGCTCATAGTGCCATATTATCCCACCAGAACACTGCGCTCTGAGAACGCAGGGTTACTCGTGGTCCCTAAAGTCTCCAAAAGTAGATCAGGAGCCAGAGCCTTCAGCTATCAGGCTCCTCTCCTGTGGAATCATCTTCCTGTGACGGTCCGGGAGGCAGACACCGTCTCCACATTTAAGACTAGACTTAAGACTTTCCTCTTTGATAAAGCTTATAGTTAGGGCTGGCTCAGGCTTGTCCTGTACCAGCCCCTAGTTAGGCTGACTTAGGCCTAGTCTGCCGGAGGACCCCTCTATAATACACCGGGCCCCTTCTCTCCTCTCTCTCTCTCTCTCTCTCTCTCTCGTATCGTATTACTGCATCTAGCTAACCCGGCCATTCTGGATGTCACTAACTCGGCTTCTTCTCCGGAGCCTTTGTGCTCCACTGTCTCTCAGATTAACTCATATCACAGCGGTGCCTGGACAGCGTGACGTGTGTGGTTGTGCTGCTGCCGTGGTCCCGCCAGATGCCTCCTGCTGCTGCTGCCGTCATTAGTCATTAGTCATACTTCTTCTGTTATTATACACATATGATTATTGTCACACATGTATATATACATATTGTACCGCAGTAGCCAGAACTATAACTATAATATTATTACTTTCAATAATGTTGTTGTAAGCTACTGTCATTACCTGCATATCTCTCTCTCTCTCTCTCTCTCTCTCTCTCATATATGGATTACTGTTAATTTATTATGCTGATCTGTTCTGTACGACATCTATTGCACGTCTGTCCGTCCTGGAAGAAGGATCCCTCCTCAGTTGCTCTTCCTGAGGTTTCTACCGTTTTTTTTTCCCCGTTAAAGGGGTTTTTTTGGGGAGTTTTTCCTTATCCGCTGTGAGGGTCATAAGGACAGAGGGATGTCGTATGCTGTAAAGCCCTGTGAGGCAAATTGTGATTTGTGATATTGGGCTTTATAAATAAAATTGATTGATTGAATTGATTGATTTCCTTTGCTCCCTGAAAAATGTGAGCTCATCATTGTACAGCCCTTATCTCATTGGAGGTGTACATCTTAATGGCACCTTGGTCCCTGAGGCGATTCTAATGCTCTGGTCCGAGAAGTCTGCCATTGACCAAGACCTGTTCAAGACCTTGTGCCAGCACAACTCCTCCTTGGCTTATGTACGGTGGAGCCATCGCATTCTTTCCGCAGGGTCACCACAGGCCCTTCTTAAGGCAACTGGGGTGTGCTTCCTTTCTGTACTAATCGGCAAGAAACAGGTCATGCACTACATCAGTGTAGTTCCTCATCTTCAGTCTCCTTTCACCATTGGGGCAGATCTCCTGGTCAGGCTCGGTGCCCAGCTAGACACAGTCAACCAAGTCTTGTGGTCCCTTGCAGGCACCGACAGTCAACCTCAGATAACTGACCCAGAGAACATGACATCAGGCCAGGTCATGTCCCCAGGCATGTCAGGTTGCCAGTGAAATAGACATCACGGTTCCTGCAAGGACAATGGGGTTCCCCATCCGGCTTGCACTCCTGAAGGGACAGAAAACGTCTGGCTTACAAGCGTTTTTCCAACCCTTGCCTTGCTTTCAAGAACCAAACCTGACAGTCTGCGACACGCCCCTGCTGGAGTTGAACAATCGCTCAACCTACCTGCTGGTTCAGAATCTGACCCATGTTCCGATTCAAGTAACCGCATGGAAACCGTTAGGGATGCTGGTTGACAGCTCATTTCATGACTCTGAGTTGTCAGTACCTGCCATTGGTGAGTTACCCTCATCCCTAGCTAGAGGTGATGACCTTAGCAAAGTCAATCAATCAATTTTATTTATAAAGCCCAATATCACAAATCACAGTTTGCCTCACAGAGAGCTTTACAGCATACAACATCACTCTGTCCTTTGGACCCTCACAGCGGATAAGGAACCCCCCCCCCCCAAAAAAAACCCCTTTAACGGGGGGGGGGGGGGGGAAACGGTAGAAACCTCAGGAAGAGCAACTGAGGAGGGATCCCTCTTCCAGGACGGACAGACGTGCAATAGATGTCGTACATAACAGCATAATAAATTAACAGTAATCCGTCACAGACAGACAGACAGACAGACAGATGCTTACAACAACATTAATGAAAGTAATAATATTATCGTTATAGTTCTGGCTACTGTTGTACAATATGTTGAAAGTATATATTAATATCTGATAGTATACATGTGTGATAATAATCATATGTTTATAATAACAGTAAAAGTATGACTAATGATGGCAGCAGCAGCAGCAGCAGGAGACATCTGGCAGGACCATGGCAGCAGCACAACCACACACACGTCACGCTATCCAGGCACCGCTGCGCTATGAGTTAACCTGAGAGACAGTGGAGCACAAAGGCTCCGGAGAAGAGGCCGAGTTAGTGACATCCAGAATGGCCGAGTTAGCAAGATGCAGTAATAGGATATGAGAGAGAGAGAGAGAGAGAGAAGGAGAGAAGGTGCCCGGTGTATTATAGGGGGGTCCTCCGGCAGACTAGGCCTAAGTCAGCCTAACTAGGGGCTGGTACAGGGCAAGCCTGAGCTGGCCCTAACTATAAGCTTTATCAAAGAGGAAAGTCTTAAGTCTAGTCTTAAATGTGGAGACGGTGTCTGCCTCCCAGACCATAACAGGAAGATGATTCCACAGGAGAGGAGCCTGATAGCTGAAGGCTCTGGCTCATGATCTACTTTTGGAGACTTTAGGGACCACCAGTAACCCTGCATTCTCAGAAGAGGGGAGGAGTGAAATGTCCCGCCAGTGACAGTGAACTGCTCCTACTGGACAGACAGCTGGCAAGGCCAATCACAGCACAGAGGCCGGAGCCTGCCTGCCAGTCTCAACCCCTTGGAACGACCATAAGATGAGAAGAGACTTTTTGTCTTGTTAGTAAGTTAAAGAAGTTAAAGAGAGAAAGAAGAACTTGAAGAAAAACTTTTGCTGGGCCCCATCCAGCGTGGCCCCACTGGGCAATTTGATTGCATCCTGAGCAGAACTGAACATGCTAAAACCCAACAGAAACAACTTTATGCCACAAGGTCTGCCTAACTCCTGCATCCTGGACCGATGAGGTCAGAACTGAAGAAAGGCAGGCTCCTGCATGCCCACACTGGGTGTGTGAAGATGACTGACCTGGAGAGCCAAGCTCACCCAAGCCAAAGTTGCCATGTGGGTTCAAGAACACCCAAAAGAGCCCAAAGGCTCCAAGGAATTCGACTGAGGAGAAGAGAAGGACAAGCTGAGCAAGCTGCCCCATGGGACAGCACCAGGAGTGGTTCACACCAAGGAGCAGCGCTGCTTTTTCCTCTTCCCCCTCCAGAGCATCTTCTTTCTGGTCTGCTACAACTCAGGTGAAACAACATAATTTACCTGTGCTGGGGTTTGATGTGTAGTTTAATAAGTATGGTAGGGAGCATTAGATAAAACTAGGATTTCCCCTAAGTTTTCAGATATTTCCCTTTTTGCTTCCCAGGCCTCTCAGCTGTTGAATGGTGCTTTTCACAGGTCCATGTTAAAGTTTCCTCTGATAATTAGCTCACCATTGCTCACTGCTTCATCTGGTTCACTCTGGTCATTCATTCATTCATTAGCATCGCTGTATCCATTTCATTCCACTCATAGTTGCATTTACTCATTGTCTTGTCTGTTGTTAGGTGTATTGCGTCTTGGTCTTCTGTGTCAGTAGTTTAGAATAAATGTTTGTCTATAAAGTCATTGTCTTGGTTTTCTGTAGGATTACATTCAGTCACTTTACGGGTGCAAAGATCCTGGCTATTTGAGCTCTATTTGAATTGACAATTGATAATTAATAATGTCCCCAAAGTGCATTAAACATTCTTGTCTGATCAACAAGAGGTGTGGTTTTATTCGTCTGACTATGAAATTATATCGCACAAATAATTAAAGTGGTTATGTTTAATAATTCTTTTAACGTCACTTTTTCCTAATATTGAGCTAATCAAACTCTACAGTATTGTTGTGCCGTACAAGGATTTCTAACAAAGGCCTACACTTTATCCATAAACTTTTGGGCCTACATGTAACAATCAAAGCCTGAAACAACATGTTGGCGCCCAAAAGAACAAAGGAATCAGTCAACCCCCTTTCTCTTTGTGAATCAGCTGATTCAACCCCCAACACAACACCCCAGCTGACCAGCAGAGGTCCCTTGAAATACACAGCTCCCATTGGGTGAAATCCGCCATGGCCAACCCCGCACCGATGACGTCACGCCGGGGTATATCATCACAAAGCGTACCTGAGGGAAACGCTTCTGGCTGTGATCCTCATAGCCAGTAGAAGTACCCACAACTGTTTCTAAAGCTTAGCAACTCGTCCCACATGGCGAACGCTTTAGAAAGAGTTATTACTGTGCACAGTTAGACGCGTTTTAGGCCTACGGATTTTCCTCGCTGGTCGAACTCATCTCCTCTCCTCTCCCTTACTCTGTGCGCCGAGGAACACAGAGTAGCCCGGTACGAGACCACGGATTGACCCTCTCACCCGGATGCCCGCGGATGCGAAGTTTGGTAGATAACAAGGACTGCCTGCTTCAAGAAGAAGGACAAGGACCCCCTTCTTTCCCCGAGTGATTCCCCGCTACGAGCCGGAATTAACTCACCTCGCCAGAGACTTGCCCCCTCGCCGAGGACCCGTTAGCCGCTGTGAGCCGCTAACCACTTCACCTCTGCTGCAACAAAGGACGCACGAGGAACGACCGACACATCACTCCACCTTCTGCAACAGTAAAAGGCTTTAGCTCTGGGCAGATATTAGTTAGTGTGTGTTTTCTTTTTAAGTTTTGTAAGGGCTTGTTGATACGGACCGCCACGTCCGATTTTGGCTGCATTGATATTGTAAAAATATTGCCTGTGTTGCTGCTGTCTGTTATTCTTCTGTCCGTTTGTGTCTGCTTGTAATACGTAGTGATCCGACCTCGCCGGACTGCTATTGTGTCTCCCCGTACGCGGGACTGATCAGTACTTTGGCTGTGTTGGTTCAATGTCCAGATTCACGCCACTCACCAGCTGAGCCGAGCGCGTCTCTGCGTAACACAGACGGGTTACTGCATCTCAATACCGCCTGCGTGACCACACTTCTGAGTGCTTCCCTTTCTCTCTTCTTCTCTCCCACTAACCTACACTTGGAGCCGAGCAATTTGAACTTCCCTCTCTACCGGCTCCCCTCCTTTTTTTGAGTCATGTGCTTTCTTGGCGAGCTGCCATTACGTGACATAGCATGCAGCGTCACAGCCGCCATCTTGCTACGCCTCTCTCTCTCTCTCTCACACACCCACTCGCTCAGACACACACACACACACACACACACACACACACTCACACATTCTTGCTCACTCACCCACTTTCTTCCACACCCTCTCTCACACACACACACACACATACATACACACACATTCTCGCTCACTCACCCACTTTCTCCCACACCCTCATACACACCCACACACACTTCTTGATGCTTGCTGGTTGATTCGGTAATGTTTTATAGTTGATAGGGTTTATAGAGCAATGTTGATGTTGGTTGTAAATTAATGTCATCAGTGTGAATAAACCCTGTTATACTGCAAAGAGAGGTTGCTCTGGTTTTTCATTGTATACTGTGATGAAGCTGGTTGACAAAGTCAGTGCCTGAGCTCCACTCCTTCCTGTTCATCTTATAGTTGCTGATATCTCCCTAGAATTAGCTTCCTAAGTGAACACTCTTGAGACTGAATTTACGTCTGATCATTGGTCCGGGTTTTCCCAGTGGTGCCCCGCTGTAAGCTAATTTGATTATTATGCTTATGTAATAATTAATTAATTATTAATTAATTAATCATATTTTAATAATTAATATTAATAATTATGAATTATTGCCAATGATCGTATTTAGCTCCTCCTCTTCCCAACATTTGGTGCCCCGTGTGAGGCTAATTTGATTATTATGCTTATGTAATAATTAATTAATTATTAATTAATTAATCAAATATTTTAATAATACATAATTAATAATTATGAATTATTGCCAATGATCATATTTAGCTCCTCCTCTTCCCAACATTTGGTGCCCCGTGTGAGGCTTTGAAGATACCAGATTTATTACAGTATTCACGCATAATAATACCAAATTAATAATGGTCGTGGCATTCCTTCGCCTCTCCTCAGAAGAAAAGGACAGGCTTGACAGTTATGACAATGAAGACTGTCATTCGGCGCTACAGGAACTCGTGGATTACGCCAACAACCCGGCAGGTAAGCCAGAGCGCACCATCCAAGACGTGGTGGGCAAAATGTTCCTTGTGTATCAGCGCAAAACTCATCTGCAAGCAGCGGAACAACAAGCACAGATTGCCCAGCTGCAGCGGGAAGCACAGAGAGCCCAGGCTGAGTTTGACCAGGCACAGGAAGACCTTGATCTCCTGCGTGCTGAGGTTCGTTCTGCTCAACGAAGAGCAGAACTTAAGCATGGAGAAGACCGGCCTGGCCAGGTAAGTCTAGCCGTCGGCCTGAAAGCTGAAGAAATGCATGACAGCCTTCCTGGGCTAGATGAAATTGCTCTTAGTGGCCCCAGCTACCATTCCTTTCCATCGGGGAACCCGCACGATCGAGAACCCTGACCCTCGCTGATAAGCGAGGTTGCTTTGTCGCGGAGAATGGAAGCTGCACAGCTGTCCAACCCCGCACGCCAGGAGGCGCGTGCTAGAAGTCGAGCACACTTTAGCAGCACAACCTCTGATTTAGTTGTTGTAGACGACTATCAAGCACCCCCATCAGGTCGCTCATGGGAGGACAGCGCTCCACGCTGTGGGGCCGCACCCCCTTTCACTCCCAGTCACCCCCACTTCAACATAAAGGGGGAGACTATCCCCACGCCCGAGGTGGCGTGGACGACTCAAGACGATCCTTAACCTGGGAGCTGGGCACATTGCGTAGCCCACGCCGGCACGCCGACCACACCCCCTCCCCGCTGCTGCGGGGAAGGAGCCGTGCTTATTGCTACAGCGATCCGAGCGACTCAGGAAGCTCGGAATCGGACGGTCAACAGTCATACCACAGTCGGGGCCTGCGTACCCGACAGCTTGAGTCTCTTGCCAAGGACATAGAGCGCTTCGACCCGAATAGCCCCGACGCCAACATCGAGAACTACTTCCGGGAAGTCGAACGCTGCCTTGTCAACTTACCTGACGCTACGTCAAGGGAAAAACTTAAGTTGGTCTGGAAGACCACGGCAAGGAGCGTCCATGTGCTCATGGAAACGCTTCCACCTAACACCCGAGACCGCCATGCAACGCTTCGGAAAGCGCTGCGCGAGGAGTATTCGCTGTACACCGACGAAGCCTCTGCCACCCTCGGCGCCTTTGCCATCTTGCAGAAGAAACATGAGCCCCCTCGAGAATACTTCAGGCGCCTGAGAACTGCCTATTTCCAGGGTCGTAACGCACCAGGCCTGGAAGAAGATCATGCTTTCAAGTCCTTGTTCCTCCACAACCTCCACGAGAGCCTGCGTTACGACGTCACGATGCACTGCAGAACACGTGGGCTCACCATGCAAGAAATAAAGAAATATGCACAGCTGGCATGGGAAACGCTCATGCATCCCATTAGAGGTCGCGAGGTCGATGCCAGGGTCCTGGGGATCCAAGCTTCAGAGGACGCCGACTTAGCACTGGAAGGAAGCGAGGTTCCTCGTGCTAGAATGGACGTGGCGTGAATCTACCCAACAGGGTGGGCGGCGAAACCAGGGGGGTGGCAGCCATCCCCAACCCCAGAGCCAAACGAGAGCGTCACGGCCAGACACCTCTCAGCAGAGAGAGAGAGGCCGGTTCGAACAGAACACCAAGCAGGGAAACCAAAGAGGTAAGTGGCGTAATGGCACCCCAAGCCCCTCCAGAGAGAAGGGCATGAAGCCTGAGATGGAGGACTTGATCCGAAAATGCGTGTCAGAAGCAGTGAAGCAGCTGGACATACCCCGCCGTCCACCAGGCCCGCCAGACTCCCAGAAGGGAGCTGGCACTGGCCCTCCGTCAGCATGACTAGGCCGGGCAACCGTATCCTCTACCGCCAAGGTTTACCTTGTAGGTTGGGGTACGGAGCCAGGGGAACCGAAAGCACTCCCATCAACTGCCATACACACCACTCCACGCCCTCCTTTCCTATCATTCTTGGGCGATCTGGTCCGAAGAGGTAACGCTCGACGTATCTACACCCAAGTGGTGGTAGGGGGTTGCACCAATGCCCTTGCCCTCCTTGATTCTGGCTCTGAAATCAGCCTGATAAACTTCAACACCTTTTCAGAAGTTGCCAGGGCAGTGGCCACCCTTGGCAAACCCCTGCAGATCGAGGCCTGTAATGTGAGCATCACCAGCTACACCCAAGACAGTTCACCCATCACTAGGCGTGCCTGGGTAGACCTCACGTTCCAAGAGATGACGCTTGTCCATCCCTTACACATCTGCACCATTGACACGGAGCCACTGCTCGTTGGTCAAGACCTGCTAGATCGACTCGCTCCGCTCATTGACTACCACCGTGGACACATTTGGGCTCAGGTCGACACCCCCAAACCACTCAGTCAGTCAGCCTTAGGCGGACACGTCGCCGCCATCCGGGGAACCTTCGAACCCCGGCCGAAGCTCATGCCTCTTTCAGAGCCCGATCCTGGCTCTGACCTTCTTCTGCCACCGCCGGCAACCATTCAGCCAGCGCCGGCCGGTAACCGCGATTCTCTGCACAGCCATGAATCATTTCTTTGTGCATTAAAGAATACAAACCCAGCTTTGTACAGTCCCCTGATAATTGGAGGCGTGCACCTCAATGGCGTCTCAGCCCCTGACGCGCCCCTGGCACTCTGGTCCGAGAAATCCGCCATCAGTCAGGACTTCTATAATGATCTGTGCCTGCTCAACCCTTCTCCTACTTTCGTACTGCGGAGCCACCGCAGACCCCTATCAAGGCAATTGGGGTGCGCGCTCTCTCTGTGCGCATTGGAAGAAAAGAGGTTGTACATTTGGTGAGTGTAGTCCCCAAACTCTTCCCATCGTTCCTTGTGGGGGCAGACCTTCTGGTCAGGCTTGGCGCCCAGCTGGACACAGTGAACCAAGTCCTGTGGTCACAGGCCAGTGCCGAAAAACACCCTCCATCTCTTGAATTAGAGTACATGACATCAGGGCAGACTGTACCTCAAGCATGTCAGGTGGCCAGCGAAGTCGATTTGACTATCCCGGCATGCACAGCGGGCGCCCCCATTCACCTGGTGATCCTTAAGGGGCAGAAGATCCCTAGTTCACGGGCATTCTTTCAACCCTTGCCCCGCTTCGGTGAGCTGGACTTGTTAGTCTATGGCACACCCCTTCTGGAACTGAACAACCGTTCAACCTACCTGCTGGTCCAGAATCTAACAAACAGCACGATTCGAGTCACCACGCGACAACCGCTAGGGATGTTGATCGACAGCTCCTTCCATGACTTGCTGATGATACCAGTCATAGGAGAGCTGCCTCCATCCTTGATCACTAATGACAGTCCAGGCGACGCCTTCTTCACATTCCCGACCAAAATGATCGCCGTCACCCGTCATGAGACGCTGCAGAGTGAAGCAATCTGCAGCGCATCCGTGGGTACTGGAGGTGATCTGGTCGTGTACGCCCTCGTGACTCAGTCAGATGGTGCACCTTTGAGCGAAGCCGCGGTGCACTCGCCACCGGAGGCATCTGACCACAACTTTGAGTCAGAGATTGATCAACAGCTCGCGAAGGCAGACGCACTGATATCAGACGATCAGAGAGATGCGCTGCGGAATTTGTTCCGTGACTTCTAGCACATTTTCTCAAAAGACTCTCATGACTGTGGAGTCACGAACCTCCACACAGTCTGCATTCCAACCGATCCCAATGCACCTCCAACGTTTGTACATCAATATAAGATCCCGTTAGCAGCTTATGAGTCGATCCAGGAGATCCTCGATAAGCTGCTTGAGAAACAAATCATCTGGGAATGCAATTCCACGTACAACTCTCCAATCTGGCCGGTGTTGAAACCAACCGGCAAGTGGCGGCTCACCATTGACTACCGCCCGCTGAACAAGCAGGTCCCACTTTCCCGTTGGCCCATGATCCACTTGGACCAAGAGCTGGCCAAGGTGACAACCGCTCGCTTCTTCTCCACAGTGGATGTGGCAAATGGCTTCTGGACCATGAGAGTCGACCCAGCCGACCAGTACAAGCTGGCGTTTTCCTTCGGCAACCGCTAGTACACCTGGAACCGTTGCCCGTTTGGGTATTCGAACTCCCCAGCCGAGTTCAACATTTTCCTCCACAAAGCCATGAGCGACGCCGCCGCTCGCGGTAACCTCATCTATGTGGACGACATCCTCATGAGGAGCAGAACCTTTGAGGAGCATCTGACCGAGATCCGACACGTGCTCAACCAGCTCGCCACTGCAGGAGCCAAACTGGCGCTCGCCAAGAGCCAGTGGTGCCACACTAAGGTAGAGTATGTGGGTCTCACAGTGGGCGCTAACGGCATCGAGCCCCAATCCGGGAGAATTCGAGCCATTCAGAACATAGCCGCCCCAACAAATGTGTTGGAGCATTTCCGTAGCTACATTGGAGGCCAGAAGGTGCTCATTGAAACTTCCCACCAACCTGTCACCTTCCTAAACAGCTAACGCCTGCGGGAAGAACGGGTATCAAACAGCCGCATTGCCTCTTGGATGATGGCATTGCAAGGCTATGACATTGAGGTTAAATACGCCCAGAACCATAAAATGGCTCTAAGCCAAGGTTTGGCGGATTGCCAGCATTGTGACTGCCAAGGGCAGCCAAACCTCCAGCCTCCACTTGTCACCACTCCGTCGCTTCCTTCTAACCACCACTATTATGATGAGAACATCTGCTTAGACCTCCCAAGGGTCTATGTGGATGGCTGTGCGTACCAACATGAGCACCAACTTCGGGCAGGGGTCGGTATCGTCTGGGTCAACTTCATGGTTGACGAACCAAACAACAACTGCTGGCTGGGTCCCAAGATGAGCCAGTATGCAGAGATTGCCGCAGTGCTCATCGCGCTGCAACAAGCCGCCAAGGCAGCTATGGAACAACTAGTGATCTGCTCTGACTCCAACTACGCTCGGCACAGCTTCGTTTCTCATCTCCCTGTGTGGAAGGAAAACGACATGAGAAATGCCAGGAATAAGGAAGTCAAGAACTCTGAACTCTTCCTTGCATGTGACCGGCTCGTCACGGACCGGGGAATGACCGTATACCGGAAGAAAGTCAAGGGTCATTCCCAAACCTCTGGTCCTGACAAGGACGGTAACGATGAAGCCAACCGCCTAGCTAAGCTAGGGGCTGAACAGGGCACACCCTGGGAGTTCAGAGAAGAATGGCTTCCGACGGCCAAAACCTGCGCGGTGAACGCCATCACCCGCCGGCAGGCGAGAGAAACACGAGAAGACCCCCAAACCTGCACGCAGACCTTGCACCTGGGCCGTAAACCCGGTGACGCAGACTTGGTGATCATGCAGGAACGAGACCCGACCATTCAAACCATTCGGCAGCTCATCTTGAACCCCCCTGCTCAGGGTGCACATAGAGCTGCCACATCTCAGGTTTGACAAAGGTTTGTTGGTCCACACTCACAATGGCCAAGGACCGACCCGCTGGGTCGTTCCAACCGATCATAGGGGGGTCATACTGGCTTATGCCCATGACTCTCCAACTAGTGGCCACCGGGGCTACAAGGCAACCCTCCACACCCTTCAGCAGGTTGCCTACTGGCCGACAATGGCTCGCGATGTCCAGTCATACATCAAGGGGTGCCTGACCTGCTGCCAGTTCCAGCCGTCTCAACCGCTGAACCGCGTCCCACTTCAAAACAGAGGAATTGCATTTCCATGGTTCCACCTCCAGATTGACTGGATCGGACCAGTCCCCAAATCCTCTCGTGGCAACAAATATCTCCTTACCGTCACATGTGCCTTTACCAAGTGGGTCAAATGCCTTCCAGCGCCCAACGACACAGCCGCAACAACTGCAGTCCTTTTACTGAACCACGTGTTCAGTCGCTGGGGGTTACCCCTATCGGTAGATTCAGATCGAGGCACCCATTTCACTTCAAGTGTAATGACCACCATGTTCGTAATTCTTGGAGTGGAAGTCAGTTTCCACATTCCGCATCATCCCCAGTCATCTGGTCAGGTCGAACGTGCCAACCGCACTATCGTCAACATGCTAAAGAAGTATGTGAGCAGCGGTGGCAAGGATTGGGACATGAAGCTCCCGCTGGTGCTGATGGCCATTTGGTCCACCCCACACTGCACCACTGGAGTGAAATGATGACTGGGAGAGAGATGACCCTTCCACTGCACCTCCTGTACCGCCCAGAAGATGTCAGTGTCGCAACCGCCTACACGGCACATCAGTACATGACAGATCTGCGCGAGCACCTCCAGACCACGTTTGCATGGGCCCAAGAAAATCTAGAGGCTAGTGTGAAAGGGTCCAAGGCCTACTATGACAGGAAAGCATCCCACCGCGAGTACCAGGTGGGCGATAAAGTCTTCTTTTTCAAGTTCGCCACACCGGTAGGCATTTCAAAGAAGTTCCTACCCCGCTGGTCAGGTCCCTTCGAGATCGTGGGGAAACTCTCTCCGGTTGCCTATCGGATTCGGACCTCAAAGACCAGTCAGACACCGGCTTATAAGTGGGTTCACACGAACCAAATCAAACCCTTTGAGCTGTTCACTCTTCCTGAAAGAGCGGAGCCAGCTCCACCCCAGAGGGAAGGAGACCCTACACAGTAGTTCCATAGACTAACTGCATGCCCAACTCAACCACGCCGGCATGCAACAACCCCTAACCCCTTCGTCCACTCCTGACACACAGTAATCACACTCTGGTCTCATTACAGATTGGCCTCCCTTGGCTTTTCGGCATCCTCCTCAACCTACATGTCACCACACCCTTGGTGATAGTCGAACCCGGCCCACCGACAGGTATCGTCCTCCAAGAAACCCCAGGGCTCTTGATCACCCATTGCGATCTCTACACCCAGAGAATCTACGTACGCCTGGACCCCTGGATTGTGTATCGAAGACACATCCGCCTCCCCCCGCAGTTGACCGAGGGCAGGCTAAGCGGGACCCAAACCCATGACACCGTCGAACACGCGAAGCAGATGACCATC